>NC_079216.1:6303950-6351450 GCF_029633865.1 Lampris incognitus | reverse complement strand
CAACATGAGCAGGTTTCACAACACAAGTCTTCAGCACGGCGTCCGTGACTTGACGCGGGCGGTTCTATCGTCGCCGTGACCTTCCTGCCGCCGTGAGAAGGTTCTAGTAAGACGCGGCGCTGCCCGAGAGGGCCCGGCTGTCTGGCCCGGCAGACTTGCGCGGTATGTCAGCAATGAGGAAAATGACAGGGATCCGCGTGTTGGTAGCCGAGGTCTTTCACCGTTTCGCTGCCGAGGCAGGTTCCCGCACGCCGCCGGCGTCTCGGATCCCCGCCCAGCCCTCGCCGCCGTCGCTCGAGGCCTCGCTCCAAACAGGAGACGGGAACGGCGCGTCAGCAGCCGCGGGGTAAGGAGCCCGTGAGCGGAGAGGTAACGAATTAAAGGGAAGTTCCGTTTTTATTTCACGACCCGGGTCCGGGTTTTGTGGCGTTTGCCGTCACACACGTCTCGGTGTGCTTTGGGTGGACAGAGACTCCCTTTGCATCTGGACAACATGGAAAGGAGATGTGTTTTCCCAGCACGGGGCTCGCCGGTTCGAATCCCCTCGTTACTCGCGCCTTGGTCGGGCGTCCCTGCAGACACAATTGGCCGTGTCTGCAGGTGCCACTAGCGCCACCTCTGGTTGTTCAGGGTGCTTGTTCTGGGGGGGGGGGAGGGTAGCGTGATCCTCCCACGCGCTACCTCCCCCCTGGTGAAACTCCTCACTGTCAGGTGAAAAGAAGCGCCTGGCGACTCCACGTGTATGGGAGGAGGCATGTGGTAGTCTGCAGCCCTCCCCGGATCGGCGGAGGGGGGTGGAGCAGCAGCCGGGGCGGCTCGGAAGAGTGGGGTAATTGGGGAAAGGGGGGGGGTCCAAAAAAGAAACAGTTTCCCCAAAACACGTAAACACGGTGTAATGAAGCGTCAGTCTCTGCAGCGCCACCTGTCTTTTGGCGGGCGTAGTAACGTGGATGGGGGGGACGTGGTGTCCACAGAGAACCCTCCCCCGCGTCAGGCTGTGTAAGAGCTTATGAAGGCCGGCAGGACTGCAGATCTCCTGCAGATGTTCGGATCGTTGTCTGTCCACTCGTCTGCCTGTCTCTGTGGTTTGTTTTGTTTTTTTTGTTCTGTATTTCCAGCTAGGTGTCTCTCTTTCTGTCCGTCTGATCCTCTCTGTCTCTACTTTCTGTCTCACTGTCTTTATTATCACTCTGCTTGTCCCTTTCTGTTTGTCAGCCAGTCTCTTTCTTCGTGCGGCCAGGCTCTTCCCTTTTCCTTTTTATCCCCCTCTCTACTGTCTGTCCCCTCATCATTCTCTCTACTATCTGTCCCCTCATCCCTCTCGCTGCTATCTGTCCCCTCATCCCCTCTCTCTACTATCGTCCCCTCATCCCTCTCTCTGCTATCTGTCCCCTCATCATTCTCTCTACTATCGTCCCCTCATCCCTCTCGCTGCTATCTGTCCCCTCATCATTCTCTCTACTATCTGTCCCCTCATCCCTCTCGCTGCTATCTGTCCCCTCATCCCCTCTCTCTACTATCGTCCCCTCATCCCTCTCTCTGCTATCTGTCCCCTCATCCCCTCTCTCTACTATCGTCCCCTCATCCCTCTCTCTGCTATCTGTCCCCTCATCCCCTCTCTCTACTATCGTCCCCTCATCCCTCTCTCTACTATCGTCCCCTCATCCCTCTCGCTGCTATCTGTCCCCTCATCCCCTCTCTACTGTCTGTCCCCTCATCCCTCTCGCTGCTATCTGTCCCCTCATCCCCTCTCTCTACTATCGTCCCCTCATCCCTCTCTCTACTATCTGCCCCCTCATCCCTCTCTACTGTCTGTCCCCTCATCCCTCTCGCTGCTATCTGTCCCCTCATCCCCTCTCTCTACTATCGTCCCCTCATCCCTGTCTCTACTATCTGTTCTCTCATCCCTCTCTACTATCTATCCCCTCATCCCTCTCTCTACTATCTGTCCCCTCATCCCTCTCTACTATCTGTCCCCTCATCCCTCTCTCTACTATCTGTCCCCTCATCCCTCTCTACTATCTGTCCCCTCATCCCTCTCTACTATCTGTCCCCTCATTCCTCTCTCTACTATCTGTCCCCTCATCCCTCTCTACTATCTGTCCCCTCATTCCTCTCTACTATCTGTCCCCTCATCCCTCTCTCTACTATCTGTCCCCTCATCCCTCTCTACTATCTGTCCCCTCATCCCTCTCTACTATCTGTCCCCTCATTCCTCTCTCTACTGTCTGTCCCCTCATCCCTCTCTACTATCTCTCCCCTCATCCCTCTCTACTATCTGTCCCCTCATTCCTCTCTTTACTATCTGTCCCCTCATCCCTCTCTACTATCTGTCCCCTCATTCCTCTCTACTATCTGTCCCCTCATCCCTCTCTCTACTATCTGTCCCCTCATCCCTCTCTCTACTGTCTGTCCCCTCATCCCTCTCTACTATCTGTCCCCTCATCCCTCTCTACTATCTGTCCCCTCATCCCTCTCTACTATCTGTCCCCTCATTCCTCTCTCTACTGTCTGTCCCCTCATCCCTCTCTACTATCTCTCCCCTCATCCCTCTCTACTATCTGTCCCCTCATTCCTCTCTCTACTGTCTGTCCCCTCATTCCTCTCTTTACTATCTGTCCCCTCATCCCTCTCTACTATCTCTCCCCTCATCCCTCTCTACTATCTGTCCCCTCATTCCTCTCTTTACTATCTGTCCCCTCATCCCTCTCTACTATCCATCCCCTGACCCCTCTCTACTATCTCCCCCCTCATCCCTCTCTACTATCTGTCCCCTCATCCCTCTCTCTACTGTCTGTCCCCTCATCCCCTCTCTCTACTGTCTGTCCCCTCATCCCTCTCTCTACTGTCTGTCCCCTCATCCCTCTCTCTACTGTCTGTCCCCTCATCCCTCTCTCTACTGTCTGTCCCCTCATCCCCTCTCTCTACTATCTGTCCTCTCATCTCTCTCTCTACTGTCTGTCCTCTCATCTCTCTCTCTACTGTCTGTCCCCTCATCCCTCTCTACTATCTGTCCCCTCATCCCTCTCTCTCTCTGTCGTCCTGCAATGGCTGTGCTGTTTTAATATTTTATCTTCTCTGTGTGCAGGTTCAGACAGTTATGGGGCTAAAGTGTGTGTGTGTGTGTGTGTGTGTGTGTGTGTGTGTGTGTGTGTGTGTGTGTGTGTGTGTGTGTGTGTGTGCGTGCCTTTTGGCGGGACTCGCCGTATAAATGCACCGTGATGGTAGAGGTGATGTACGACACAGTACGTGACTGCTTTGATAAAGAGTCTACATCCTGCTGCAAGGGCACAGCCCAGCCTACTGTAGACTGCCTGCCGTGTGTGTGTGTGTGTGTGTGTGTGTGCGTGTGTGTGCGTGCGTGTGTGTGTGTGTGCGTGTGTGTGCGTGTATTTGTGCGATCAGTAAAATAGCAATGAATTCGCTATGCCAAGTTATCTTTCGCCCTTCACAGCTACATTGAAGGAGCCATTGCTGTGATGTGTGTGTGTGTGTGTGTGTGTGTGCGTGTATGTGTGTGTATCTATCTGTTTGCATATGTGCGCCCATGTGGGCCTTGGAGTCAGTGTGTGTGTAGGTGTGTATCGTGTGTGTCAGTTGTGCCAACGCTTTGTTTTGTGTGCTGGATTCCCCCCCCCCCCAATCCTGTACTCCACAGTTGCCATGGCAACGCATCAAGAGGCTCTACCATGTGTCTTAGCCTGTGACTGCAATTTATCACAGCACACAAGCGTGGCCTTTGTGTACGTGTGTTTTATGTGTGCGCGTTTCTGTTTTATGCGTGTGTGTGTGTGTGTGTGTGTGTTTTGTGTTTGTGTGTTTTGTTTTGCCATTTTGATCATGAGCCCTATTTTTAACCCGAGTCGCGCTAATAACATTAGCTGATCTCTCCGCTCTGTCGCTCTCTCTCAGACACACACACACACACACACACACACACACACACACACACACACACACACACACACACACACACACACACACACACACACAGGGCCATTTTGTGTGTTAGCGTCAGCCTGAACTACAAATGTGCCGCTCCATAGTCCACTGAGTCACCACAACCAGCTAATGTTGACAGTTTTAAAAGGCTGCCTTGGTGCCGCCTGATGGGGGGCGTGGCTGTTGCGGGTGAGACGTGGAAAAGCCGTACCTCTGCAGGGTTCTGCAGCGGAGTAAACCTGCAGGAGCATGTCAGAGAGGACGGGACGGGACGGTGAAATGTGCGTTGAGACGCCGAGGCGTAGGTGGAGTCTTCAGCTTGAAAAGACGCCGCGGCGACTGTCCACCTGCAGGTCAGACCAGGAGTGGTTAAACTAACTGGGATGTGACGCAGGAGACGGGTTATAACAATTATAGAGACACATGTCCACACAGCTCAGTCAAGACAACTCATGTGGTATTTGGAGACACGGGCAGGGCAGTGATTCAGTGTCTTCATGTGTTGTGTGTCAGTGGTGTTGTGATGTACGGGTGTGGTGACACGCGAGTTTGTGGTCAGAATTAATGATAATGAGAATCGGTTATGGGAAATGCAACACCAAATGAGTTATGAGTCCATCCATCATCCAAACCGCTTATCCCAGCTGGGGGTCGCGGGGATGCTGGGGCCTATCGCAGCAGTCAATGGGCGGCAGGCGGGGAGACCCCCTGGACAGGCCGCCAGCCCTTCACAGGGCCGGACAATTTAGTAATGCCGATCCACCTGACCTACATGTCTTCGGACTGTGGGAGGAAACCGGAGCACCCGGAGGAAACCCACGCAGACACGGGGGAGAACAGGCAAACTCCACACAGAGGAGGGGTGACCCCGCCCCCAAGTTTGGACAACCTCAGGGTTCGAACCCAGGACCGTCTTGCTGTGAGGCGACCACGCTAGCCGCTGTGCCGCCACGTACCATAAGGGGTGTTTATCTAGAATGAGAAGTGGAGCCGCTCTGGTGGCCGAGCGGAATAAACCGCCGTTCTTGCAGTCCGCTCGTCACGTGGCTGGGAGGTTCGTATCCCAGACTCGCCGTAACCGGTCACGGCCAGAGCGTCCACGGGGTAAGGCGTTCATTAGGCCACCCTTACCCGAGGGATAGTGGGTGTAGATCGGTGTAGTGTTCGGGGACTCGTCGTTCTCCAGCGACCCCTCTGGCCCATCCGGGCGCCTGCAGCCAAGCAACCGAAAGCGTCCTCCCTACGCCTCCTTCACGGCCTGAAGGTGGTGCAATCCATGCGAGGAGGCTTCAGCGTGTAAAGTAGGGAGAGCAGCCGACACGAGTGTGAAGGAAGCTGGTGTTACGCCTATCTCCTTCCTGTGGAAACGTGAGCCGGGGGAGTTATTCCACAAGAGTTCCGGCCCGGACGCCATTGGGTTAATCGGGTGGGATAAGGGGGAAAACTAGAAATAAATTTAAGAGAAAAAAAGAATGAGAAGTATGTTATGAGTTATGAATGTTATTTGAAAACTAGTTTTGCTCTATTCTACATTCCCAGACAGGGTCAGCAGGCTGAACCTCAGGCGGATTTTTAAACATGGTGGTGGAGCGGACCCTTTATTCGCCACAGCCGGTCGTTCGTTGTGACGTTCATCATGTATAATTACGTTACGAGACTTCTTGTTTTGACTTGCTCGCTTTGAGAGCTCAGTGCGTAGCCGTGGTAACGCGGCGGCGTCACGAGTGATTTGGTTTTCGGTGTTTTGTTGTGAGCAGCGCCATTGCGTTAGGTTCTTGGTTAGTGCAGAGATAAATGACACACCAGTTGGTGCGATGAATGTCATCCGTCATCCAAACAGCTGATCCTGCTCAGGGTCACGGGGATGCTGGAGCCTATCCCAGCTGTCACCGGGCGGCGGGCGGGGAGACACCCTGGACAGGCCGCCAGGCCGTCACAGGACCAAATGGGATGAATATCAATATCCTGGAAAACTCGCTATGATTGTGATGATTTTTGTGGAATATTAGTGTGTGACTGTTCTGTCTCCCTGTACACCTGATAAATGACCTCAAGTGATGAACACATCTCTCTCTCTCTCTCTCTCTCTCTCTCTCTCTCTCTCTCTCTCTCTCTCTCTCTCTCTCTCTCTCTCTCTCTCTCTCTCTCTCTCTCCTCTCTCTCTCTCTCTCTCTCTCTCTCTCTCCTCTCTCTCTCTCTCTCTCTCTCTCTCTCTCTCTCTCTCTCTCTCTCTCTCTCTCTCTCTCTTTCCCTCCCGCTCTCCCAGGCCTGACACCCAGCAGAAAGCTCCGGCGTGTGCTCCTCCTCCCCCACCGCCTCCCCCACCCCCCCCTGAGCCGGCAGGGCCCCCCGGAGCCGGAGGAGGAGATCCTGGGCTCCGACGATGAGGAGCAGGAGGACCCCGCGGACTACTGCAAAGGTCAGCTGCACACACACACAACACACATATAAACGAACACATATACTCGCACACAAAGACACACATAAACAAAGAGCATCTGGGTGGCATAGCAGTCTATTCTGTTGCCTACCAACACGGGAATCGCCGGTTCGAATCCCCGTGTTGCCTCCGGCTTGGTCGGGCCGTCTCTACAGACACAATTGGCCGTGTCTGCGGGTGGGAAGCCGGATGTGGGTATGTGTCCTGTTCGCTGCACTAGCGCCTCCTCTGGTCGGTCGGGGCGCCTGTTCGGGGGGGAGGGGGGAATAGCGTGATCCTCCCACGCACTACACCCCCTCTGGCGAAACTCCTCACTGTCAGGTGAAAAGAAGCGGCTGGTGACTGCACATGTATGGGAGGAGACATGTGGTAGTCTGCAGCCCTCCCCGGATCGGCAGAGGGGGCGGAGCAGAGACTGGGGTGGCTCAGAAGAGTGGGGTAATTGGCCAGATACAATTGGGGAGAAAAGGGGGGGACAATTTAAAAAAAAGGACACATAAACAGACAAGCATACACACACACGCATACATTAACAGACAGACACACACACATGCAAAACCTCTCACACAGCCACATGCACAGCCTCACACAAACACACCTGCTGAATTCATCTGTTCCGGCCAATTACTTCTGCTTTCCAACTTGGTTGAACAGAACAGGGCAATGACTCCAACTCTCTCTCTCTCTCTCTCTCTCTCTCTCTCTCTCTCCTCTCTCTCTCTCTCTCTCTCTCTCTCTCTCTCTCTCTCTCTCTCTCTCTCTCTCTCTCTCTCTCTCTCTCTCTCTCTCTCTCTCTCTCTCTCTCTCTCTCTCTCTTTCTACTCCCCCTCTCTCTTTCTACCCCCCCCTTTCTCTCTCTCTCTCTATCGCTCCTTCTTCCTCTGTTGGCATTGTTCACATGAATGTTTCCCTGACAATATTGTCAGTGTGTCAAAATCCAAGTGGAAATTATCAAGAAAAGGGAAGGAAGGAAGGTTCATTAACACACACACACACACACACACACTTTTCTCTCCTCCTTTCCCTCACTAGTTTCTCTCCCTCGTTCTATTTTCTCCAGTACACTTAAGCTCTGGCACAAGATCTGGTTTCCTCCTCCTCTTCCTCACTGCCTCCCCTCTCTCTTACTCTCTCTCTCTCTATCTATCTATCTGCCTCTCTCTAATGGAGTCTGCAGCAGTGTGACAGGCTCTGCAGTTGGCAGCAGTGGTTCAAGGTTGTTTGGTGGTTGACATGAAGGAGTGGCCTTTTCATTCTCTCTGCAGTGGCACAGAGTACTAAAGACACGGGTTGTACCACTTCAGAAGAACCAAAGCTGCAGGGTGTCGTTTTAAACTACCCCTATAAGACAAAACAACCCCCCCCCCCCCAGAAAAACCAAACTAAAGCTGAATACACTTAAACAAACCAAAAGATGCGCTGAAGTGGTTGTGCTTAATGTCTTCACTCTTCGCCGTAAGGCGGCACGGTGGCAAGAAGGTGCTGGGTTGAGCGCCAGGCCGTCCCAGGTCCCTTCTGTGTGGAGTTTGCATGTTTTCCCCGTGTCCGCGTGGGTTTCCTCCGGGTGCTCCGCTTTCCTCCCACCATCAAAAAGACATGCATGTTAGGGTTAATACTCCTGCCTGTGCCCCTGAGCAAGGCAATGGAAAGAAGAGCTGGAGTTGGTCCCCGAGTGCTGCAGCTGCCCGCTGCTCCTGTACAATAAGGATGGGTTATAAGCACAATAGTTTGTTTTCGTACTACAAATCCCACAATTCTGGTCAACATGGGCTTGATCCTGAACGCACACAAAGCGTTCGCATGCAGGTATCAACGTCCAAAGGGTTGCCGATTCCCGTGTACCACCGGAAAAATAATCCAGCAATACCAATGGTGTCATCCAACACAGGAATATTAAGTGACATAGAAACCATATCAAACATTCAATTGTGTGTCCAATCTTTGCTTGAAAAGCTTTAAATTAAATAACCACTTTAAAGACGTGATAAGCTACTTATGTCCTGGCTGCATCATGCTATAGTTTTGTGCTACGTGTAGCACACATTTAGGGCGCTTTCACACCTGTAGTTCGTTTGTTTTGTTGTTCTGAACGGGTTTGTTGTGTTCCACCGTCAGCATTTTTAGAGCACACTTAGCTTGTAAACAAACGTGGGGGTGTCTAGATCAGTGGTTCTCCACCTTTTTGGGGTCCTGGACCCCCTGCGTATTTTTGATCTACCCTGAGGACCCCTCCACCTGATCTTGGGGGAGGGGGGTTGCAATTTGTAGAAACAGTAGAAACTGCATTTTAAATTGCATTACAGCATTTATTCACTCTTTGGGGCAAAAATAAGAGCTTTCAGTTGTAACTTAGATATAGTTAACAAAACAGAATTCTTATGCAGTAACTTTCAGATATATGTAACAAAACAGAATATGTATTCAGTAACTTTCAGATATATGTAACAAAACAGAATATGTATTCAGTAACTTTCAGATATATGTAACAAAACAGAATATGTATTCAGTAACTTTCAGATATATGTAACAACAGACTTTTTATGCAGTAACTTTTAACAATACAAACGGGAGCGAGATCTCTTATTAAAATACAATAAATTACACTTGTGAAACAGATGTAATTAGAGAAAAAAGTCCTGTTACCCTTTATAGTTTAGGTAGATAAAGGTCTCGGTCACATTTGAGTAAAATAATCCTATTCCTATAAATGTCATAGGATCTTTTTTTTAAAGATATTTTATTTTCACGGACCCCTTGCAATTACACCACGGACCACTATGGGTCCGCGGACCCCCGGTTGAGAAACACTGGTCTAGATGGTAATCCTAGAAAGGTGAATTTGCGAAACTCGCATGCTAATTTCACCTCAACCTAACCCAACCTGACCCGACTTAACCCAGCGCTTACCTTAACCGAACCTTAACCGATAGCTAACCTTAACCTAACCAATGGCTAACCCACAACCTAATCTAGACCTCAACCTGCCCTAACCTTAACCTCACGCTTACTTTATTTTAACCCTCCGTTGTCTGCCATTGTCAAGCCAAGTGCACATGTGCAAGTGTGCGAGAGTTTTGCAAATCTAGGGCTACTATCTAGACAGGACCCACGCTCAAGATGGAGATGGACATGGAGCCCTTAAGATCAAGGTGTTTAGAAGTTACCTCTGTGTGGTACCGTTCTTGTTTGCAGTGGTGATCGGCAGTTTGATGGATGAGATCAGGCAGGAGTCTCCGTAGGCTATGATGTTCGCGGATGACATTGTGATCTGTAGCGAGAGTAGGGAGCAGGGTCAGGAGAGCCTGGAGAGGTGGAGGTATGCACTGGAGTGAAGAGGAATGGGAGTCAATAGGAGCAAGACGGAATACCTACGCGTGAATGAGAGGGAGGACAGCAGAATGGTGAGGATGCAAGGAGTAGAGGTGACGAAGGCCTATGAGTTTAAATACTTAGGGGCAACTGTTCAAAGTAATGGGGAGTGCAGAAGAGAGGTGAAGGAGAGAGTGCAGGCAGGGTGGAGTGGGTGGAGAAGAGTGTCAGCAGTGATTTGTGACAGAAGGGTACCAGCAAGAGTTAAGGGGAAGGTTTACAAGATGGTAGTGAGACCAGCTATGTTGTATGGTTTGGAGACAGTGGCACTGATGAAAAGACAGGAGGAGGAGCTGGAGGTGGAGGAGATGAAGATGATAAGATTTTCATTGGGAGTGACGAAGAAGGACAGGATTAGGAAGGAGTATATTAGAGGGACAGCTCAGGTTGGACGGTTTGGAGACAAAGCAAGAGAGGCAAGATGGAGATGGTTTGGACATGTGTGGAGGAGAGATGCTGGGTATACTGGGAGAAGGATGCTGAATATGGAGCTGCCAGGGAAGAGGAGAAGAGGAAGGCCAAGGAGGAGGTTTATGGATGTGGTGAGGGAGGACATGCAGGTGGCTGGTGTGACAGAGGAAGATGCAGAGGGCAGGAAGGGATGGAAACGGATGATCCGCTGTGGCGCCTCCTAACGGGAGCAGTTGGAAGTTGTAGTTGTAGTGGTGGTAGTAGTAGTAGTAGTAGTAGTAGTAGTAGTAGTAGAGAAGTGTCTGTTTGGGTGTAATCCCCCCTCCAACCACAATGTGGGTTGCAAAGGCAGAGTGGCGCTGCTCGTCCGGTTGTCACTGCCAGATTCCTTCCATTTCTCTTAGATTCATTATTGTTGTTATATTAATGCTTAACCATTCTCAGGGTGTTTGTCTTAACTGTTGTGCACTGAAAATGCGCAAAATGAAATCGCACTCCCCACCCTAAAAAAATAAACCCCTTCAAATTACTCAAATGACGTATTTTCCCTTCTCTGAAATTAAAATCTTAACGTCTGGGAGCACAAAGTTCCCTCCCAGCTGACGAGTTCTGTCAGTGGGTTTTACTTTTTCTTTATTGGGCCTGTTTTTTAAAAGTGAAATGAAAGAGTTGACTGAGGTGGTGATGAATAAAATACAATGGAAAATGTTCCCCCGGTCAACATGGAGGGACGAAGGTTGCGGTCTCTCTGTTTATTTATCATAGTCAGCTTCAGGTTAGAGTAATTACAATATGAATTTGAATTTAAAAGGTGGCAGTTGGAATCAGATCAGATGGGACGACATTGTTGAGCCCTTTTTTTCCTTCCCCTTTTTCTCCCCAATTGTATTTTTTTGGCCAATCACCCCACTCTTCCGAGCCGACCCGGTCGCTGCTCCACCCCCTCTGCTGATCCGGGGGGGCTGTAGACTACCACATGCCTCCTCCCATACATGTGGAGTCCCCAGCCGCTTCTTTTCACCTGACAGTGAGGAGTTTCGCCAGGGGGCTGTAGCGCGCGGGAGGATCACGCTACTCCCCACAGTTCCCCCTCCCCGCTGAACAAGCACCCCGACCGACCAGAGGAGGCGCTAGTGCAGCAACCAGGACGCATAGCCACATCCGGCTTCTCACCCGCAGAGTTGTGTTCACAGACCGGTTGTGTCTGTAGGGACGCCCGACCAAGCCGGAGGTAACACGGGGATTCGAACCAGCGATCCCCGTGTTGGTAGACCACAGAATAATCTTCACCTGTTTTTGACCGCCATGTGCCCGTGCAAATGTAATGCTTTCCTCCACAAATGCTCATTTTCAATCAGTCTCTTCTTCTTTTATCTTCTCACTAGTCTACCTCCCTCCTGTTCTTCATCACAAATGAACTGGCTCCCCGTGTGTCGTTGTGTCGGTATCACAAACAGTAATGAGTAATCTTGATCTTCCCCCTGTCGTACCCCCCTTGTTCTCTCCCCCCCCCTTCTCACAGGAGGGTACCATCCGGTAAAGATAGGGGACCTTTTCAACGGGAGATACCATGTGATCAGGAAGTTGGGTTGGGGCCACTTCTCCACCGTATGGCTGTGCTGGGACATACAGTGAGTCACACACACACACACACACACACACACACACACACACACACACACACACACACACACACACACACACACACCTGTGTAAAGGATCCAGTCTATTACCACAACAACGTTTGCAACCAAATCCTTTGCACTGACACCAAAAGACGTCCAGGTGCATTGTAATGAAGCCCGTCTCACTGTGCGCCCCCTGTGTGTGGGTGACAGTATCAACGCACTGGTGTCACCTTTCCTTTGCCCTCTCTCTCTCTCTCTCTCTCTCTCTCTCTCTCTCTCTCTCTCTCTCTCTCTGTCTCTCTCTCTCTCTCTCTCTCGCTCTCTGTCTCTCTCTCTCTCTGTCTCTCTCTCTCTCTCTCCCTCTCTCTCTTACTCTCTCTCGCTATCTCCTCTCTCTCTCTCTCTCTCTCTCTCTCTCTCTCTCTCTCTCTCTCTCTCTGTCTCTCTCTTACTCTCTCTCGCTATCTCCTCTCTCTTGCTCTCTCTTTCTCTCTCTTACTCAATTCAATTCAATACAATATGTGCTTTATTGGCATGACATACGTTTGTGTACATATTGCCAAAGCACGTAAAACAACAACACAACACAACAATGATTATAATAATAACAGCAACAACAACAATGATTATCATATCAAACAACAACAGTAGCAATAGGTGCCGTCACCCACTGACTCTCAGGTTTTGGCAGGAAAATATAAATCTTGCTGCTTTTTGTGTAGCGCCAAGTTTTGTGTGGTGCCTCCAGTGCAAACTAGGGGTAGCAGTAAAGGCGCTAACATCTAACTAGGTTCGGTGAGGGGTTTGCCTTGACTAACTCACGGGAGGAGCTGATGTGTAGTTGAACAGTTGACAATTTTTTTGCCTCACAACAGCAAAATATACACAACGCTGACTTTTACATAAAAGAATTGAAATAAAACTCAGTAGAGCTCTTTAAAGTAAATACAATCTTACTCTCTCTCTCTCTTACTCTCTTTCTCTTTCTACTCTCTCTCTCTCTGTCCCTGTCACACACACACACAAACAAATAAATACACAGCCGACCTACAGTCACACAATAATTTTCTCATATGGTCTTCTTATAAATAAAGTTGAATATTAGAGTAGCTATTACCAGACACCCTGGTAAGGCGTCCATAAGGAGTGGCTAATCCATGTGATAAGATAAGAATTGGTGAAAAGCTGTGATCTGTTCTCTGACACATACCAACAATGACCACATGCCATTATCGACATAGCCACTTATCATTTCATGAGTCAGTACAAAACTAAATAAGGGTGTTGTGTGCATGTGTGTGCCTGTTTGCCTGTGTGTGTGTGTTTCAGGGTAAAGAACTTTGTGGCGATGAAGGTGGTGAAGAGCGCCCAGCACTACACGGAGACGGCCCTGGATGAGATCAAGCTGCTACGATGTGTGAGACCCCTTTTACCAGTTTTACTGTCTCCGCACTTCAGTTCGTTAAAGACCCCCTCCGGTGAAAATGAAGTTTGAACCTTGTTAACATGCCCATGTGGTGTGAGGGTGTAATGTTACAAGACACATCAGCAGTCGACACCATGGCTGAACAGATCTGCTCCGAGACTGCAGTGTACCAAGAACAGTCTAAAAAAATCCCATAAATTCAGTGTCATCCAGGTAGCGTGGCGGTCTATTCCGTTGCCTACCAACACAGGGATCGCTGGTTCGAATGCCTGTGTAACCTCCGGCTTGGTCGGGCGTCCCTGCAGACACAGTTGGCTGTGGGTGGGAAGCCGGATGTGGGTATGTGTCCTGGTTGCTGCACTAGCACCTCCTCTGGTCAGTCGAGGTGCCTGTCAGGGGGGGACTGGGGGGTGTAGTTTGATCCTCCCACGTTCTGCGTCCCCCTGGTGAAACTCCTCACTGTCAGGTGAAAAGGAGCAGCTGGCGACTCCACATGTATCAGAGGAGGCATGTGGTAGTCTGCAGCCCTCCCCGGATCGGCAGAGGAGGTGGAGCAGAGACCGGGACAGCTCGGGAAGACTGGGGGGATTGGCCGGGTACAACTGGGGGAGAAAAAGGGGGGAAAATTGGGAAAAAAAATGTCAGACAGGTGGGGTTTCCTACGTCACAAACCTGAGGAACCAATCCCGTGAATGGACGGGGTGGTGGTTTACATATCCTCATTTATTACCACAGGATCTGAACATCAGAGAGAAACGGGTGCAGTTTATTTGGAAAACTCGTAACGTTCCAGCCAAACTCCCAGAGAAAACACAGGTTTGCAGAGGACATTTTCAAGAGCTCTGTTTAGAAAGTGTATCACAAAAACAGATGGGTTCTGCCACAAAACTTATATTGAAGTCCGACGCTGTGCCGTCCATTTATCCTGGAGACACAGCGAGTATGAGCCGACATTGGTCAACCAGTAGGTTTATTTTTCTTCTCTTTCTGCAGAGACTTTCTATGGTGTTTCTTCCTAGTGTGTCCTTCAAGGTAGATAACTTGCCAGAGCTGGTGGACCAAGATTTATCCCACATTAGCACGTTATTAACCGATGATAACGTAGTCAAGCCAAAGGCTCATGTTATCTATTACTTGTACGCAACTGTGGCGAGTCTGATTCCACGAGGGGGTTTGGACAGAGGGACGGAGGCAAATATCATCAGTCACAGATTTATTTATTATGTCACGTACATACAGACACGGAGAGCAGACAGAGTCATACACCGATCCATCTGGCATAAAGAGCTTCCCCAGTCTTTACCCCCTTCCTCCATTCCTCGGCTCCGATTCCTCGCAGTGACACCCAGGGGCAGCCCAGCCTGGCGCTGGGTGGCTGTCCGTGGCACATGCGTGCCGCGTGACCCTCGATCTCCCACCATCTTTCTCTCCATCTGCACCAGCCTGTTGTCTCCCTTGTTTGTCGCGGTCATCTGCTACATTCGCCTCCGCCCGGTGTGGCGGTACTGGTGAGGCTCCGCTCCGGCGGATCAACAGGGAGGATGAAGGCTCCACCATCACGCCAGCTCACCTCCTCCTCCCCACTGGCACCAACAAGCCACAGCGGCCCTGTCTTATTTGCTCTTCTCCTTCGTAATCGGTTTCCAGTTCCAACATATGTGCTTGAATTACTCCTATATTACCACTTGTAGTCGTGTAGCGTACAGTAGCGAGCTAAACCGAAAACAAGCAGAAGCTCCTGTTTGACGAGTCGATGGTGAGCAGGTACATGCACTGCAGGCGAGCAGTGGAGGGGCGGGGAGGATATTTGAATTGAGGGCGGGGATAATTTGCATATAGATTCTGGGTTTTTTTAACGAGGGAGAAGGGGTAGACATGATTTTCAGTATTTTAACAAGATAATTGAACTTATCTTGCAGAAAAAACATCAGACAATTTGTTATATCAAGCAGAGCGTTCAATTAGTTGGTTCATTGGTTAGTTTGTTAGATGATTAACTAGTTGGCTAAGTAGTTGCTGGTTAGTTAGGTGGTTGGTTGGCTAGTCAGTTATTTAGTTGATCAGTTCGTTAGTAAGTTGGTTGACTAATTAGTTGGTTAGTTTAGTTTATTAGTTCGTTAGTAAATTGGTTGGCTAGTTAGTTAGTCATTGTTGATTAGTTCGTTAGTAAATTGGTTGACTAGTTTGTTAGTTGGTTAGTTGATTAGTTCTTTAGTAAAATAGTTGACTAGTGAGTTGGTCAGTTAGTTATTTAGTTGACTAGTTTGTCAGTAAGTTGGTTGATTAGTTCATTAGTTAGTTGGCCAGTTAGTTATTTAGTTGATTAGTTCATTAGTAAGTTGGTCACCTGGTTGGTTAGTTGGAATCCAGTTAGTCAGCAAGTTTCCTAGGTCCTTTCTTCTTTCCAATTCTACCTCTCCCACCTTCCTTTTCTCACCTCTGGTTTTAATTTGTCAAATTTAGCCTTTATCTATAGCCTCCTCATCCCATCTTCCCTCCTTCCTTCCCTCCTTCCTTCCTTCCCTCCTTCCTTCCTTCCTTCCATCTTCTCTCTCTCCCTTCATCTCTTGCTTCCTTCCACATGTCCCTCCTTCACAAAGATGGGTTGGATGTTCCTCTTCCATGGCTGCCGAGAGAAGTCTTCGGCTTTCTTCACCGGCCTCTCTCTTTCATTCTCTGCATTGTCCTTCTCTTGTCGTCCTTCTGTCCTCAACCACTCTGTCCTTTCGTCCCTCAGGTGAGGGAGAGTGACCCCGGTGACCCCAACAAGGACATGGTGGTTCAGCTGATAGACGACTTCAAGATCTCTGGAGTCAATGGCATACGTATCCTCATCCGGGTGGTGTGTGTGCGTGCATGCGTGTGTGTGTGTGTGTGTGTGTGTGTGTGTGTTCACCCTGTAGGGGTCATCCTTAACCCCTGGTCCCAGATGTATGTATGGTGTTTGAGGTGCTGGGACATCACCTGCTCAAGTGGATCATAAAATCCAACTACCAAGGCCTGCCGCTTCCCTGTGTTAAGAGTATTATCAGACAGGTGAGAACACACACACACACACACACACACACACACACACACACACACACACACACACACACACACACAGAGTACTCTGCTTACAAACTTGAAACCAGTGCTATGTTATTTATTATTTAACACCATAGCTGTCAGCATCTGTGGCTTTGCATCTATCCATGCATAAGATATAAACAGAAAGATGAAAGATGAGATGATAAGAGAGGAATAAGAGAGACGGATAGTAACTGAGTGAATGGGAGAGGAAGATTAAAAATGGCCAGGAAATACAGTGGAAGAGCGACAGAGTGAGGAAGACACCAACACTGAGTGAGGGAGAGAGAAATAAGGGAGAAGTAAAGAAAAAAAGCATTAAATTAAATTAAACCATTAAATTGAATTCTCTTGTTGATTTCACACTATTATCGAGTACTTCTGACTTGCACAAACCCCGTGGCATTCGTCCATTTGTTGTAATTTACTATTTGCTACTGTCAACTGTCTGCACTTGCAGTCAGTTGAGACTGAAGAGGTCACGTGATCATTTCTCCCAGTAAACATCTCCAGATGAACTGATTCAACTTCCTGCGATTTCCTCACCGGGGTTATTGAGCGTGCATAAATCAGGAATCGGGAACAATGTATTTGTCATTTCATCTTATGTACTAGTACGTACACAAAAGAAACGAACTTCCGTTTTCCTCCAGCTCACGGCAGTGCAACACAGAAGACAAAAACATCACTACCAAAAACAGAGAACAACGCAAAAACAGCCAACAACACAGTCCACCCAGTGCAACACAGTCCAAAAATTCCACCGTCCAGAGAACGAACGCCAGCCAGGATGACTGCCGGTCTGCATGGGCTAGCGGTTAGCTTAGCCTGCCCCGCTTCCGCGTCCTGTCAGACCGCACTCGGTGTTTCCTTGTCAGGTGTAGCTCCAGGCAGGGCTGTGGTCCTTGGGCCCATCTGATGCAGCAGACCGGGCTCGCTCAGCCGATCCAACGCCAGCTCTCCAGCCAGACACCTTCGACACACCTCCCCGCCCTCCACACGACGACACAAACACACACGCAGACAAAAACACTGCACAGGCGATGCTAGGCGAGGCCGCCGCCAGACCGCCTGTGTTTCCTCTCGGGCGGGGCCATGGGCTAGCAGTTAGCTTAGCCTGCCCCGCTTGCCTCCTCCTTGAGCCCACAGGACGCAGCAGACCAAGCTCTCTCAGCTGATCCAGCGCCAGCTCTATGATGGCACAAACTTAGACGCAGACAGAGACATGGACAAAGACAGTGCATAATCGGCACTGGGTGAGGCCGCCGCAAACACGAGTCCACGCCGCCATCCTCCCACACTCATTCCCACACACATAAAGATGCTACTGTTAACTGTTTTCTGCCATTCTTGCCATTACTATTTCAATAACGGTTCTGAAGCTGAGGTGAATTGAACAGAATTGTGCGGTGCAACAATTTTCTAGCAGTGCAGGAAATGCTGTGTATATGCGTGTGTGCATGTGTGTGAGTGTACCATAATGAGGTGAGCTCTCTCTTAGATGTATTTATTTGACATGATCCATGGCACGGCTTGCTAATTGTTCATTCTCTATGTGTTTTGTGCATGTGCGGCTGGTGGTGTGTGTGTTTGTCTGCCTGTAGGTTTTGCAGGGTCTGGATTACCTCCACAAGAAGTGTAAGATCATCCACACGGATATCAAGCCAGAGAACATCCTGATGTGTGTGGACGACGCCTTCGTCCGGCGGATGGCTGTGGAGGCCACCGAGTGGCAGAAGGCTGGAGCCCCTCCTCCCTCAGGATCAGCAGGTAGACACACACACACACACACACATATACACAACACACAAACCAGACTGCTCACAGCGAAATAAGAAAATTACATACGATAGGGATTCCTGATCATGCTCGTGATCGGCGGCACGGTGGCGCAGTGGTTAGCGCTGTCGCCTCACAGCAAGAAGGCCCTTGGTTTGAACCCCGGGGTAGTCCAACCTTGGGGGTCGTCCCAGGTCATCGTCTGTGTGGAGTTTGCATGTTCTCCCCGTGTCTGCGGTGGGTTTTCTCCGGGTGCTCCGGTTTCCTCCCACCATCAAAAAGACATGCATGTTAGGGTTAGTACTCCTGTCTGCGCCCCTGAGCAAGGCATGGCAAGAAGAACTGGAGTTGGTCCCCGTGTCCTGCACAGCGGCTGCCCGCTGCTCCTAGCTACACAGTTAGGATGGGTTAAATGCAGAGCATTATTTCCCTACAGGGATCAATAGAGTATATCAAAATGAACAAAATAAAAATCCTCCTCCCAGCAGTGGGTCATATAGATAGAGGCGAAAGAGAGAGAGAGAATTATGGGTTACTATAAATGCCACACTTAATCAAATCTGCACTACAGTTTTCCTAAATTCAGTTTAATCAGACGGTTTAAATTGTAATGGAGACGGTGCCCTCTTGGTTTGGAATAGGACAATTGGAAACACTTAAGATGGCGGCTCTGGTCCGCGGTGGTGTAGCGGTCTAAGCATCGGCTTTGTGTCGATGCAGTTGCCCACTGGGGACTGGGGTTCGCGCCCCGGTCTCGTCAGATCCGACTATGGCCGGACTCGATGAAGCAGCAATCATTGGCAAACGCTGTCTTCGGGAGGGGGGCGGAGTCGGCTTGTGTTCGTCACGTGAATGCGTCTCTGTGTGTGTCGGAAGAAACAGTGGTTCGGCCTGGAGTCGCCTTGTCACGAAAGTGGGGAGGCGGTCTCCTTCGAGACTGCCGGCCGGAGAGATGCAGTTGGCGAATGCATGCAGTATGAGGGTGGGTGTTTGAATTAAAATAGGGATCGATTGGCCACTAAATTGGGAGAAAAAAGGGAAAAATCAGAAATAAATTTATTAAAAAAAAAAAAAGATGGCGGCTCTGACAACATAAGACCTTGTGAAGTCATGCTGTCAGCAGAACTGGCCAGTTGAAGCACATTTGTCTGCTTATCAGGAAGGAAATCCACCAATCACAGGTGCAGATTCACACAGCCACAGTTCTGTAATTTAACACTAATTTCAATGATTCCTGAGGTGGCGGATAATGCATGAGCACATCGGTGAAGTGGAAGAAAGGCAATTTTCTGGGAAAACAGCGTCCTTTGGATCAAACTCCATGTTACGTACAATTTAACAGTGTTGCTAAATACTACTACTACTGCTACTTTCGGCTGCTCCCGTTAGGGGGCGTCACAGCGGATCATCCATTCCCATCTCTTCCTGTCCTCTACATCTTCCTCTGTCACACCAGCCACCTGCATGTCCTCCCTCACCACATCCATAAACCTCCTCTTTGGCGTTCCTCTTCTCCTCTTCCCGGGCAGCTCCATATTCAGCATCCTTCTCCCAATATACCCAGCATCTCTCCTCCACACATGTCCAAGCCATCTCAATCTTGCCTCACTTACTTTGTCTCCAAACCGCCCAACCTGAGCTGTCTCTCTAATATACTCGTTCCCTAATCCTGTACTTCTTCATTGGGAGTAGCAAACCCAGCCACTGAGGGTGCACAAGCCAGTGCATTCTTAGTGCCGGTCCCAAGCCCAGATAAATGGGGGGGTTGCATCAGGGAGGGCGTCTGGCGTAAAATCTTTGCCAAATCAAATATGCGGATCATAAATAACAGTTTTCCTAAATAGGAATTGCAAATCATATGTATCTCAGAACTTGATATGTAGATGACTCCCCATTGTAAAAGATTGAGGTCTAGTCTTGCTGGTCAAGAACTTACTGCACAGCAGTGTTTCCAAGATGGTACCCGACTGAAGCGGCTTCTCTTAGAGAGGCTTTGATTTGATTTGCAGCCGAGTTGAATTCTACAAAATTGAAATTGCAGACTGCATTCGCACGTTGGTTTAACACTGTGTGTGATTCCTGGTCCTACTGTGTGGCATGTCCTCCAGGGGCTACAATTTCCTCCACCGGTCTAAAAACATTCAGGATAGACCCACCGGAGATGCTGAACTGTCCCTATGTATCAGTGAAAGTGTGTCCATGTGTGTGCTGTGATGGACTGACACCCTGTCTGGGATATCTTTCAATTTTTGTGCCCGCTGCCTGTTTCTAGCACCACCACCCTTGAAGTGAGGCCAAAACTGACACAAATATTTTCCGACATCACTTAATACTTCAATCAATATACATTTTGAACACTCTCTTTTTTTCAACGAAAAATATACACTCACTGAGCACTTTGTTAGGAACACTATATTAATACTAGGTAGGGCCTCCCTTTGCTCTCAAAACAGCCTCAGTTCTTTGTGGCATGGATTCCACAAGAGGTTGGAAACATTCCTTTGAGATCTTGTCCATATTGACATGATTGCATCGGGCAATTTCTGCAGATTTGTCAGCTGCACATGCATGCTGTTGGCGGCACCTCACAGCAAGAAGGTCTTGGGTTCGAACCCTGGGGTTGTCCAACCTTGGGGGTCATCTCAGGTCATCCTCTGTGTGGAGTTTGCATGTTCTCCCCATGTCTGCGTGGGTTTCCTCCCACAGTCCAAAGACATGTAGGTCAAGTGAACCGGCCGTAGTAAATTGTCCCTAGGTGTGAATGTGTCTGCCCTGCGATGGACTAGTGACCTGTCCAGGGTGTTTCTCTGCCTTCTGCCCACTGAATGCTGAGATAGGCTCCAGCGTCCCACAACCCTAATTAGGATAAGCAGCTTAGAAAATGGATGGATGGATGGACATCCATACTGTGAATCTCCCATTCCACCACATCCCAAAGGTGTTCCATTGGATCAGGGCCGGTAACAGGGAAGGCCACTGAAGAACATTGAACTCATTGTCGTGTTCATGAAACCAGTTTGAGGCGACTTGTGCTTTGTGACATGGTGCATTATCATGCTGGAAGAAGCCATTAGAAAATGGGTAAATTGTGGCCATGAAGGGGTGTACATGGTTGGCAATGATACTCAGGCTGTGGCATTCAAACGATGGTTGATTGGTATTAGCTTTGGCCCAGAGTGTGCCAAGAAAACATTCCCTACTCAATTACACCACCGCCACCAGAATGGACTGTTGACGCAATGCAGGTCGGGTTCATGCTGTTGGTGCCAAATTCTGACCTTACCTCAAGGTGTGCCTCAGCAGAAATCGAGATTCATCAGACCAGGCTACGTTTTTCCAGTCTTCAGCTGTCCAGTTTTAGTGAGCCTGTGCCCACTGCAGCCTCAGCTTTCTGTTCTTGGCTGACAGAAGTGGAACCCGACGTGGTCTTCTGCTGTTGTAGCCCGTCTGCCTCAAGGTTCGACGTGTTGTGCATTCTGAGATGCTTTTCTGGTCACCACAGTTGTACAGAGTGGCTGTGTGACTTACTGTAGCCTCTCTGTCAGCTCGAACCAGTCCGGCCATTCTGTGTTGACTTCACTCATTAACGAG
Organism: Lampris incognitus; assembly: GCF_029633865.1. Taxonomy (NCBI): domain Eukaryota; kingdom Metazoa; phylum Chordata; class Actinopteri; order Lampriformes; family Lampridae; genus Lampris; species Lampris incognitus. The sequence continues at coordinate 6,329,795 of NC_079216.1, read as the reverse complement.
GCATTCTATCTGCAGAACTGCCTCTCACTAGATTTTTATTTGTTTTTCCACACCATTTTGCATAAACAATCACGCCACGGTCAAAATCACTGAGATCACATTTTTTTTCCGTTGTTATGATTGATGTGAACATTACCAAAAGCTTATGATCTGTATCGGCGTGATTTTATGCAATGCACTGCTGCCACGCGATTGGCTGATTAGATAATTGCATGAATAAGAAGGTGTACAGGTGTTCCTAATAAAGTGCTCAGTGGGTGTATATATATGCAAGTGTAAAAGGTAGAATTCAGTTTTTCTATTTCTCTCTCTTTGAAACAGCTCCTCCTAGTTCAGCTTCTTTCAGCTGATCTTTCCTTTGGTATGAATGATGTCATCACACACTCATGTACATACAGCCAATCAGATCAAATCATCAGCCGATGAAACCCCGCCCACCCTCACCACCAACCCTGGCTGTACCTGTCGCTCAAAGGTCAGTCATGAATATTAATGAGGACCAGACCACTCCCTCACAGTTCACGAGACCACTCAGAACAGTTATGGATAAAGGGAGAAAAAAATACAACGTAAGTCATTTACAAATGAGTAATTGTTGCTTAATATTTTATTATGACATCCTCAAGGTTTTTAGACATGAAAAGTCAAATCTGATTACTGATTTCGGGCGCCGGGTTGGAGTCACAATTTAACAAAAAAACAAAGGGTATAAAATGTGAATTGTAGTGATCAAAGCCGCCACGGCCTTGACAGTAGAGACAGTAGCGGCCCCAAGGCTGATCTTACATGACGGAGAAACAGTAGACGAAGAACTGAGAGCTGGGGAGGAAAGTCTGCCATTGTTTAAGGGTATTACATAGTTTAATAGCGCTTGTTCCTTTGTCTTGCGTCTTTATAAAGTTTCTTCCAGCAGGGAATGTCATCCCCTGAAAAGACGGTCTCCGTAGCGTAAACTCTCCATGAACCCGGTCCTCTCCATGAATCCTTCACATGAGCTGTCAGGCGTTTGCATCAGCCAATGAAACATTCTCTTTGAGCTTTTGGGCAGCCAGTTATCTTAGCTTTCATTTCCGAATGAATATGAATACGTATGTAAGCGTTTGCTGTAACGACAGGACACTGAGAGGTACGGTGGAACCTGTCTGCTGTCGGCTGAGGAACCCAGAATGAAATCCCTTTAATGTTTTACCTGCCTCCACATGACGAACTCGAGAGTGTGAGCTGAAAAAAAATACTTGTGCTTTTCTACCAGATGTTTATCAAAGACTTGACATCTAAGCCTGAGGAAAATCCTTCATTATTTCATTTGATTAATTATTTTTTCATTTCATTTACATTGTATTTATATAATATTTATATCCATCCAATATCCGAACCGCTTATCCTGCTCTCAGGGCTGCGGGGATCCTGGAGCCTTTCCCAGCAGTCATTGGGCGGCAGGCGGGGAGACTCCCTGGACAGGCCGCCAGTCCATCACAGCCCCCCCCCCCCCCCACACACACACACATACACCTTCATACCTAGGGACAATGTAGTACGGCCGATTCACCTGACCTACATGTCTTTGGACTGTGGGTGGAAACCCACGCAGACACGGGGAGAACATGCAAACTCCACACAGAGGACGGCCCGGGACGACCCCCAAGGTTGGACTACCCGGGGGCTCGAACTCAGGACCTTCTATATATTATATTTATATCATATATATTTATAATATTTATAATTAAATTTAATTTTAATTATTTAATATGATTATTTAATTTGGCCCTGTGATGGACTGGCGGCCTGTCCAGGGTGTCTCGCCGCCCGCCGCCCAATGACTGCTGGGATAGGCTCCAGCATCGCTGCGACCCTGAGAGCAGGATAAATGGTTTGGATGATGGATTATTTCATTTCATTTGAGTACACAATGTCTACGGAGTATACGGTGTTTGGCGTCTTCTTTGGTTCCCATAAGGAGTTAATGTTCTTTACCTGATTGTTAGGGAACATCCACATGCTACATGAGCTAAGGCGTGACATATGGATGTATCTTGTTTGCCATTAAGGTCTCGACACTTGACCGAATGAATCAGTCAATCAAATTGTGATGCGGCTGGTGTCCGGGTAGCGTGGCGATCTATTCCGTTGCCTACCAACACGGGGATCGCCGGTTCGAATCCCCTTGTTACCTCTGGTTTCATCGGGCATCCCTACAGACACAGTTGGCCTTGTCTGCGGATGGGGAGCCGGATGTGGGTATGTGTCCAGGTTGCTGCACTAGCGCCACCTGTGGTCGGTCGAGGCGCCCGTTCTTGGGGGAGGGGGAACTGGGGGGGAATAGCGTGATTCTCCCACGCACTACATCCCCCTGGTGAAACTCCTCACTGTCAGGTGAAAAGAAGCGGCTGGCAACTCCACATGTATCAGAGGAGACGTAGTCTGCAGCCCTCCCCGGATTGGCGGAGGGGGTGGAGCAGCGATTGTGACGGGGGGTAATGGGCCAGGTGCACAAAAGGAGGGGGGAAAAAAATAAAATGCTGCAGCGCCACATTGTGTAGACATAGCGGTAGATCTCATGGTCAAGACTTTACCTGTTGAGAATACACATGTGAGAGTATCTGTGGAAAACAGGTTTAGTGATTAGTATGAGTTAACACTGTTGATATGGATTTTGGATTTTAAGACTAGTTTTAATCTTAAAAATTTGTTAACTTGTACGTGTTCGTATTGAACGTGAACTGCAGGTGAAAACTGAAGGGGCTCACAGAACAGAGTTATTCATCTTGATAGTTGGCGGCGAACTCTGGTTGTCAAAATGAAGGGGGTCTGCCTCTGTTGCGGTTCATTTTCTCACATTTACGTAATATCTGTGATCTGATTTCAAAGGAGGCTTTCGTATTGTGTTTGATTCCCACTCAGTGAGATGCAAGAAGGATGAAACCTCAATTTAATATCGGCAGAAGAAGGAAATAAAACTCTGTAACATAATCCTCTGCCCTTAAAACCTCGAATTCACCTCCGCTGCCTCCTGTAATGTCTTTAGTGAGACCTCTTCATAATCTGCTGAGTTAATTTTCATTTCAGAGGAGAGATAATGAATGCTGTGTGAGCTCAGTGACAGAGAGAGAGTCACATTTCATCTGTCAGAGAAGCTTTTTCTGTTTCTGATGATCATTTTCTTCTCTGTCTCTTCTGTCAGTCAGCACAGCCCCCCAGCTCAAACCGGTGAGTACAGCAGATGTGAGTATGAAATGAAGAGCACACACACACACACACACACACACACACACACATACACAAGAAGTAGCGCTGCTCTGACGGTACTGGCACGCACCCCCTGAACAAACGCTCCTATCTCACGATGAATGATACATTTTGGGTCTGATGTTTTCCTGTTTGTGAGTGGCTCGACAAGTTTTCCTACGTTGTACGTGTTTTTAGTGTACGAGTGCGATATTGTGCAAGCGGCGGCGAGTTAGAAATCCTTGTGGCAAGAGTGCAGTTCTGTCCTCCGCACTTTAAATTCCCATGGGAGACCTCCTGGATGAAGTCCCTTTGGAAGAGACTGTGCATTTCACCCCAACTGTGGTAATATGCTGCCTCCTATTGGTTTGGAGTATGAACACGACAGGTGGCCAATTCTTACACATAGCCCCCTTTGATAAAAATGTGGACTCGAGACTAGAACCCTAGCCAGCGACGTGACCGGCAGATGCAGCTTTGGCATCATTTCAGAGACACACAGAAGACTGTTGAGTATTATGTCTGCTAATGGAGTGTAATCCCTACTATATATACACACACATACACACACCAATCAGCCAAAGCATTAAAACCACTGACAGGTCAGCGAATAACATTGATTATCTCGTTACAATGATACCTGTCAGGGGTGGGCTATATTAGGCAGCAAGGGAACATATGACACATGGAGAGACAATTCATTTGTGTTGAAGAACAGGAGGAAGGTAGACTAGTGAGAGGATAAAAGAAGAAGAGACTGATTGAAAATTAACATTTTTGGAGGAAAGCATTACATTTCCAAGGGCACATGGCGGTCAGAAACAGGTGAAGATTATTCTGTGGTCTACCAAAACGGGGATCACTGGTTCGAATTCCCGTGTTCCCTCTGGCTTAGAGAGGCGTCCCTACAGACACAAATGGCCGTGTCTGAGGTTGGGAAGCCAGACGTGGGTATGTGTCCTGGTCGCACCACTAGCGCCTCCTCTGGTCGGTCAGGGCGCCTGTTCAGGGGGGAGGGGGAACTGAGGGGAATAGCGTGATCCTCCCACACGCTACGTCCCCCTGGTGAAACTCCTCACTGTCAGGTGAAATGAAGCGGCTGGTGACTCCACATGTATCAGAGGAGGCAGGTGGGCTGATGAGTGTGTGTGTGTGTGTGTGTGTGTGTGTGTGTGTGTGTGTATCTTGTGTTTTTTTCACTTTAAGTAAAAATGTAACCATGCAGCTAATGAGTAGATGCACATAATCACGATACAACACACTACGCAGCGCTTGCTTTCAAGTAAGATACAACTGGTTCATACCTCACATACTACCTCTCACATCCTGCCCTGCTCTGCTTCTCTCTGTGTGTCTTTCTCTCTCTCCCCCTCTTTCTCTCCCGCAGGTGGGGAAGATCTCCAAGAACAAGAAGAAAAAGCTGAAGAAGAAACAGAAGCGGCAGGCGGAGCTGCTGGAGAGGAGGATGCTGGAGATCGAGGCTCTGGAGAGGGAGGCCGAGAAGAGGGAGGAGAGGGTCAAAACAGGAGAGGGAGAGGAGGAGGAAGATGAAGATGAAGGGGAAGAGGAGGAGAGACAGGAAGGAGAGACCAGGCAGGTACACGCCCACACCAACCCGGCACCGCCTCCTCTGGGCCCCGCCATGGCCCTGGGGGAGAGCGATGAGGAAGAGGAAGATGAGGAAGATGCAGAGGAGGAAGAGGAAGACGAGGATGGAGGCGAGACAGAAAGGCCCACTAGGTTAACAAATCACACATGTAAGTCCACGCTACTCTGCTTCTGCTACCCTTTAATGCGATGGATAATCAGTATTACCACATCATTGGTCACTAGAGGGCCTTCCTCTGCCTTTCTTACTTTGCACCGCAACTCCTACGCCATCGTGTTGAAACGATACCAGCAAGAAACATCTTGGGTTGGAGAGAGACGCCAACTCTAGTCAAAAACATTGACATGCTGAGTTTTTGTCACTGGTGGCGCTCTAACACCGCACCACGAGGAAAACCACTGACGGTGCAAAAGCTTACTCTTGGAAAGCGTTGAGAGCGACAGTCTCATTGGTCAGTCACACTGATGCTTTGTGAGACTGCGTCAGTCATCACTGTAATTCAGGGCGATTTCAAAAGTGGTCCGTCCAGAAAGTGAGCATGGGGGAGTAGTTACAGTCACAGCATTGTAAGATGGCAACAGAGGCCATCTACGTGAAGCGGGAACAACCATCCCTGAACCGAGGAGGGCTAAGAGTACATCTGTCACCATCTTGCAACGCTGTGATTGCAGCTATTCCCCAATCTTCTGTGAATAGTACATGTGACCGTTGTAACTTTAATTAATGGTCAGGGCAGCTTGCATGTGAGTCAGACGTTAGATCTCTGGTTTCGGTCATCATGCAGCTGTGCTGTTGATAAGGGTGGGGTTACCTGCAGTCAGCTGATTGACGAAGTCACTTGGAAGCGTGATGAAACATTTCTCCCACTGAACTTGGTGTCCAGATGAACTGATTCAACTTTTGGGGATTTCTACACCAGGGTCGCATCCAGCCCTGGCAAGACGTAGCAAAACCTTTATTTAAACAGAAACAATGCTGCCTTGAACACCCTGTTGTGTAACACAGGCGTTGCAAATATGGCACCTGAGGTGGCCGTTCTTTGCGTTCTTTTCAAAGAATTTTTGGAGCCTGATGAAATCGGTGTAAATACGTGTTTAATAATATAAAATACTTATGACAAACTTGTCTGTTTGGATCCCAACCCTTTGGAATAGCTTACCTGAGGAACTTGGACTAGAAAAATCACTGCCTTCTTTTAAAGCGTCTCTTATGGTCAAGGCTCAACGTTTTCGGTTTTTACCGATTTTCACCAAAAAATACCCAGATTTTCTTAAAAGGAGCAGATCGGTTTAAACTGATTTTCACCCGAATTTTATGTTTCCACGGATCCAACAGTTGTCCCTGTTCGTGTGAGGTTATGTAACTGTGTCCTGTTGTGGCGAAATTCAGCATGCTGGAATGGCTTTGAAAAATAAAAACCGAAAAACGCTGAGCCTTGCTTAAGGCTTACTTTTCCCCTACAGCTTTTTCTTAATTATTTTATGTGTTACTTTTATCCATCATTTCACCCCTACTTTTAACTGTTTTATTTGTTATATTGTTAAACTGGGAGGCACGGTGGCACAGTGGTTAGCGCGGTCGCCTCACAGCAAGAAGGGCCTGGGTTCGAGCCCCGGGGTAGTCCAACCTTGGGGGTCGTCCCTGGTCGTCCTCTGTGTGGAGTTTGCATGTTCTCCCCGTGTCTGTGTGGGTTTCCTCCGGGTGCTCCGGTTTCCTCCCACAGTCCAAAGACATGTAGGTCAGGTGAATCGGCCATACTAAATTGTCCCTAGAAGTGAATGTGTTGGCCCTGTGATGGCCTGGCAGCCTGTCCAGGGTGTCTCTCCGCCTGCCGCCCAATGACTGCTGGGATAGGCTCCAGCATCCCTGCAGCCCTGAGAGCAGGATAAGCGGTTTGGATAATGGATGGATGGATGGATGGATGGATGGAGGGAGGGATGTCTTCTAATGTCTTAAATTGTTGCACACATAAAGCTGCAGCGGACGAGTTTGTAAAGGACTTTCGATCCATTGTGCGCACTGCCTTTTTAATACAGCAGGGTTTGTGTACACATTGCTGCTGATTGGGGAACATCTCCGACACACCTACCAAACGAGAGAAACCGTACCCCAAAGCCCGTTGCACACTGTTTCACTCTGCTTCGAGAAAACATGTCATTCAACCTGGAAGCCGTAGCAAAACTGCACGCCGTTGTCAGATTGGTGGTGCCGCTGGATTACTGAGCATCCGCTTGTTGTGTCCGACAAGCGGATGAGACAACAAACGGGTAGAAGACTTTTACCAGCAGACAGTACAACACCAAGTAAATCTCAGGTTCAACCAGGTTTTATCACCCCCAGGTGTCAATAGACCAAACAAAACAACAATATTCAGGATTGGGAATCTAGGAGAAGAATGTTCCCATGTTTCCTGGCCGCATATTGTTGGTGCCGCGTGATGGAGCTGCAACGTGGCCGCCCACTTCTGCAGCAGGCCAGGCCCCGGGAGTAAATGTCCCGTTCACTTACTCCACTGACGTGTCAGAAAACCCCCTCTGAAAGAGTTCTGAGGCTCGAGCCAACCAGCTGCAAGCTGTCATGTCCTCATAACAACTTGTTCCGAGCAAAAAATGTTTGAAGACGAGAAAGAAGAATAAAGACTGTGGACTTAATGTCTTTTAAAGGGGAAATTCACCGATTTTCAACCTTCTTCTGTCCGTCTCTCTGTGACAGGGGCAGCACGTGAAAAACGCCTGCAGTTGTTCCCCGATCCTTTCTGCATCTCTGGAGGCAGCGAAACAAGTTTTTGTTTTTTTCCAGTGGCCAAGTGATGGATCACGACATCAGTTGGCAGCTAAGAAAAATAAACTCAGCCCAGCAGGTTTTCTAATACTCTAGTGTACTCTAAAACACACAACACGTCCTCGTTCTCTTGTCTACGCTACGCTTCCATCGGCGGGAAGGACGTCCCACAACACCGGCACAGAGGGCTTTATGGATGATCAGAATCAGAAACAGTTTATTTGTCCTTTCATTTCATGCACTTGTGCACATGAAATGAAACGAAACATGGTTTTCCCCCAGCCCACAGCGGTGCAACACAAAGACTAAAACACACATCCAAAAGCTACGAGAACACATATATCGAAACTAAACAGAATTCACTGTCCAGGAGAGCGAACGCCAGCCAGGATGGCTGTCGGAACTGCCGGTCTGCATGGGCTAGCAGTTAGCTTAGCCTGCCCCGCTTCCACGTCCTGTCAGACCGCCCTCTGTGTTTTCCTCTCTGGGCGCAGCTCCGGTCAGGGCCCTGGTCCCTGGGCCCACAGGACGCGGCAGACCAAGCTCTCCCAGCCGATCCAGCGCCAGCTCTCCCGGCCATCAAAAGAAGACAAACTGAGACGTGGACAAAGACACCGCATGGACGGTGCTGGGTGAGGCCGCTGCAGACGTGAATTTGTGCCGCCGTTTTCCCACACCGGAAACGGAACGATGATGATACAGAGGCGTACGTGCAATGCATTCTGGTACATTTAGGCACTGTGGGAAAGACTGTGTCAATATAGAACATAGTGAGGACCTTATTACCTCAATACACTACATTACCCATCAGTACTGAGTGCACACACACAAAACTATTGGCGATATTTCCCTTTAAGACAGATTGAGGGCGTCTGGGTGGCGTGGTGGTCTATTCCGATGCCTACCAACACAGGGATCGCCGGTTCGAGTCCCCGGGTTACCTCCGGCTTGGTCGGGCATCTCTACAGACACAATTGGCCGTGTCTGCGGGTGTGAAGCCGGATGTGGGTGTGTGTCCTGGTTACTGCACTAGCGCCTCCTCTAGGTAGGTCGGGGCGCCTGTTCGGGGGGGGAGGGGGAACTGGGGGGAATAGCGTGATCCTCCCACACGCTACGTCCCCCTGGTGAAACTCCTCACTGTCGGGTGAAAAGAAGCGGCTGGCGACTCCACATGTATGGGAGGAGGCATGTGGTAGTCTGCAGCCCTCCCCGGATCAGCAGAGGGGGTGGAGCAGCGACTGGGACGGGCTGGGAAGAGTGGGGTAATTGGCCGGATACAGTTGGGGAGAAAATCAAAAACAAAATAGACAGAATGAGCTCCATAGCCCATAAAACGTTATGATTGACATCGTGAAGTCCCCTTTCACCGCACTTTGAACTGGATTCAGTCAGTTTTTGCAGTTGTACAAGGCTTTCTGGATTAAACGGTGGTGTTTTGTGTGATTCATCTTTCCCTCGTCCCGACAAAAACACACAACGTCTGATGGAGAAAACATGGGGGAGCAGGTAGTGCTCACTGTAGACAAAATTACCTTACTACGTGCTCGTTTCCAGCCGCACAACTCCCGAGCTGTTCCCATCTCCACGGTAACGGCTATTACTCTGACTGGTGGAACTTGCTTAAGGATTGCGGGTAGTGTCGTTGGAATCAGATCGACTTGTGGCTTCTGCAGGAGCACATACCACGGTTTTGACAGTCCAGCAAGTCTGCCCTGGATGAACGTGATGGCTGGTGGTCACACGGTGACGATGAAGGGACGCTCACGGTCGAAACCCGATGTTTCAGCTCCGTTCAAGTGAAACTCAGAGTGGCGATGATGTGCAGAGTATATATATATATGTGTAGGTTAGACTGGACCGTTGGCTGCAAGTGGGCTGTCAACAACTAGCGAGGTGGTGGTTTCTCAGGCTCTGTGACAGGCCGGCAGTGTGTGTTTGTGTGTGTGTGTGTGTGAGAGAATGAGAGGTGTGTATGAATGGGAGGTGGATTGGCTCGTCTTTCCTCCCACACATGTCCCACTGAGAAGAAGGGGGAGCAGGCTGATTCATAAACAACCACCGTCTCTCCCACTCTCTCTCTCCCACTCTCTCTCTCACGTTATTTTTTCCTGTCTTCGTCACATATCCTCTCTCTCTCCCTCCCTCCCCCTCTCACATTCTCTCTCTCCTATCCCCTCTCCCCCTGTCTTTTTTGTAACATTCTCTCCTTGACCGTCTCCTCTTTCTTTCATCTTCTACTCCTCTTTCTCTAATCTTAATCCTCCTCACTGTCCCTCATGCTCTCCTCCACCCCGCCTACCCTTTCTGCGGGCCTCCTTTCTTCCTATACTCCTTCTGTCTTAACCACTTAACTCGTTTCTCCTAACCAGTTCTGCTCTCCCCTCTCCTTCTCTGACAGGCGCGGCGCCTCCTCAGGAGCAGAGCGATGCACCGCACACAGCAGAAGAAGACCCCGAAGATGAAGAGGAGGAGGAGGAGGAGGAGGACGATGACGAGCTGACGCCCACTGCTGACAAAGACCCGGTCATCCTTCCCGATACCTCGGAGGATGGCAACAGAGAGGCAGTGCAAGAGGAGGCGCAGGAAGACTGTGGAGAGGAGAGGCAGGAGGAAAGAGGGGAAAGTGAGGCGCAGGAGGAAAACGAGGAGGATGAGGAGAAGCAAGAGGAGGAAGAGAAAGAAGCCGAGGGAGAGGAGAACGAGGCAGAGGAGACGAAGAGCGAGCAGAGCAGAGCGGAGGACGAAGACGAGACGCTGGGGGAGGTAGAAGAGTCAAAGGAGGAGGAAGATGAAGAGGACGACGACGACGACGACGATGAGGATGACGACACAACTGCCGACCCCCTCACGGAAACCTTGTTGCCCATCAAACTCCACAACAACAACAACAACACGGCCAAAACCAACGGCCATATCCTGCTGGGCCCCGACGGACTCCGGGCCAAATCCGGCACGCCGTCGCCCACGCCGGTGCCGGTGCCGGTGCCGCTGCTCTGCCCATTGGTGGAGTCTGAGCTCAGCTACACGGACCGCGACAACTCCATCAGCTCCGGTTATGAGATGTACAACGGCGAGCTGGCTGAGCCGGGCTTAATCAACGGTTCCAGTGAGCGACACCGGGGAACGGAGCCCCGCTTCCCCGACCTGCCCCTGGACCCTGAGCCCGGGGACCCCGTGTTGGTCAGAACAGCAGACGTCGGGGCGGGCCCGTCGCTTAACAGCCCCGCGGCTGACCGCAGCCGCACGGTGTCCTCCTCCAGCACGGGAGACACACCGAAGGGTGAGGCGACCTGTCATCACACACACACACACACACACACACACACATATATATATATATATATATATATAGAGTCGTTGATCGATCGATGAACTAACTCAACAAGTTCTAAGCACCGACGATGCACTGACACACAATGTGATCACTGTCACTTACATCGGCGTGAATCTCTTTTACCCCGGTGGGTTTTATGGATCATCCACCCATCCATTAGCCAAACCGCTTATCCTGCTGTCAGGGTGGCGGCGATGCTGGAGCCTATCCCAGCAGTCATTGGCTAGCAGGCGGGGAGACACCCTGGACAGGCCACCAGGCCATCACAGGGTTTTATGGATCATCCAAATCCCAAAGCTTTGCTGAGCAATGGCTGTGAAGTGGCTTCGTTATAACCCGTGGGCACACCACGTGTCGTTACTGATGTTAAAAAAAACGCGCCCTCCAGGCCGCTCTGGTGGCCGAGCGGAATAAACCGCCGTTCTCGCAGTCCGCTCGTCACGTGGCTGGGAGGTTCGTATCCCAGACTCGCCGTAACCGGTCACGGCCAGAGCGTCCACGGGGTAAGGCGTTCATTAGGCCACCCTTACCCGAGGGATAGTGGGTGTAGATCGGTGTAGTGTTGGGGGACTCGTCGTTCTCCAGCGACCCCTCTGGCCCACCCGGGCGCCTGCAGCCAAGCCACTGAAAGCCTTCTCCCTACGCCTCCTTCGCGGCCTGAAGGTGGTGCAATCCATGCGAGGAGGCTTCAGCGTGTAAACTAGCGAGAGCAGCCGACACAAGTGTGAAGGAAGCTGGTGTTACGCCTATCTCCTCCCTGTGGAAACGTGAGCCAGGGGAGTTGTTCCACAAGAGTTCCGGCCGTATGCCATTGGGTTAATCGGGTGGGATAAGGGGAAAAACTAGAAATAAATTTATTTTAAAAGAAAACGCGCCCTCCGAGGCACAAACACGCTTTCCTCAGGTTGGAGTAGGAAAGTGGTCGCGGGTCTGTTTACGGCGTATCTCGAGTTGGTTCTCATGAGCGATTTCAACTGTGCTTTGGTCTGTTAAGCGGCAGTTAAACATCATTCAGACTTTTGTTGTCTTTCCACACGTGTGCGACCAGTCCGGGCCAGAGCCGCAGACCTGCTGGTCAACCCACTGGACCCCCGAAACGCTGAAACGATCCGAGTCAAGATCGCTGACCTGGGCAACGCCTGCTGGGTGGTAAGTCAGCAGGCAGGAAATGGTGTGTGTGTGTGTGTGTGTGTGTGTGTGTGTGTGTGTGTGTGTGTGTGTGTGTGTGTGTGCTCGTGGATCTGTTCTTTGTGTATTTTCATTTTTACTTCTTGTATTTAAAGCTGTGCTATGATGAGATTTTGGATTTTTGTTAACTTTGCGCCCACTTGTCGACAAAACCGGCAGTGTTTTGTGGGAGAACGACTTTGTTTCACGTCAGCATTGCTGCTTGTTGCAAAGACCCGCATGTGTCCTCTGGTCGCCGGCGCACCGCTTTTGAGGAGAAGAGCGAGAGATGCGGCGGTGTTTTAGAAAAACAGCTGTTTGTAAGACACGAGCTAACGTATTTGGGGCTATGTATCCCATCTTTGGATGCATCCCGATGGGATGTAGGCACGGAGTGCTGTCGCTTCACAGCAAGAAGGTCCTGGGTTCGAACCCCGGGGTTGTCCAACCTTGGGGGGGGGGTCATCCCGGGTCGTCCTCTGTGTGGAGTTTGCATGTTCTCCCCGTGTCTGTGGTGGGTTTTCTCCGGGCGCTCCAGAAAGACATGCATGTTAGGGTTAATACTCCTGTCTGTGCCCCTGAGCAAGGCATGGCGAGACGAACTGGAGTTGGTCCCTGGGTGCTACACAGCGGCTGCCCACTGCTCCTGGCTACACAGCTAGGATGGCTTAAATGCAGAGAGGAATTCCCCCCACAGGGATTAATAAATAAATAAACCTGTGTGCTGTAAATGGTTTGGTCAGATTTCGGGGGAAAGCCGACCCGGAGACGAGCATTGGGAGTCATTACATGTCAGTATCTAATTTTCTCACTGATGGTCTCATTCGCTGTCAGTCACAGAGGCATCAAACTTGAAACGAGACTGGTAAAAGTTCTAAATTGGTTTTATGTGGTCTTCACATGGTTATCCTGAAAATAAAAGTATGATGTTCTTCGTCGTCCTCAGCACAAGCACTTCACAGAGGACATCCAGACGAGGCAGTATCGCTCCATCGAGGTCCTGATAGGAGCTGGTTACAGCACGCCCGCCGACATCTGGAGCACTGCCTGCATGGTGAGACACACACACACACACACACACAGCTGATGGAGATGTTGGAATACACACATTCCCTAAAAACCTTATTACATGTATATGAGCTCTTTTGTCAGGGAATTACACACACACACACACACACGCACACACACACTCTCTCAGGCCTTTCATCCCGTCTGTTGTAGGCATTTGAGCTGGCCACTGGAGACTACCTGTTTGAGCCCCATTCTGGAGAAGACTACTCCCGTGATGAAGGTACTACTTTATTCTGATCTTTCTGAAGGAGACAAACCATGTTTCATTTCATCACTGCAGACTTTCAATTAGTCTTCAGGTGTTCAGCAAGTAGATTTCAAGTCAGTCGAGAGAGAGCTTGCCTGTAGTTGTAGATATCTTTAATGAATGACAGTATTTGATTTCCTGTTGTTTTGTATGCACCTTGAATGATTGATAAGTCCGTATGGCGCTTTCTCAACTGTCAGACGTTGTGTAAAGTGTTGACACAACTTAGCTCTAAAAAAGAAATCCCCCCCCCCTCTATGAGTTCAGCACCATTTAGCCACCCCTCACCCCGAGTTCCCCCCGTGTCTGTCACCTCTGAAATGTGTCCTTATTTCCTTTTCCTGTCTTTTCTCACCTCCATCCGTCACCCAAACCAAACTCACTCAGCTCCAGGGACAATAGTTTATACTGTAGATACACACGGCGAGGCTCGGTGTTAACATTTTGTTGTTGTTGTCAGCGACACCATCTTCCAAGTGTAATCCCTGTACTGCTTTATTCGCCGAAATAGTTTTGAGCAGGATACTTAACCCTACCTTCTCTAGGGGGCGCCACGCCAGCTGGCTGCTTAAAACTTAATTTGTTCCCTCAGGAGGGATGAACAATTCTCTTGAAACGGAAAATATAAGTATTATATATTGTGACTTATCATGCGAGACACATTTAAAGGAATAATTTGAGTTTTTTGGCACAAAGTGGTATGAGCTGTGGTTTGTTCGCACTGGGGTGTCATTTCCCCACTTGCTGTTTACGTTCTATGCAGGCGTGTGCAGTGCATGCTGGGTAGCACTGCATCACCTTTCCAGATGTGAAGCATCACGTCAGCGTTGCGACGTAGAGCTCAACTGCCTGCAAATACACCTTGTGCAACTTACAGTGAACAAATATATAAACTAGGTATTCTACATTTAGAATGACACCTACTGTAATTTGGCAACTATTCCTCGCTCGAAATTTAGCCAGAAATGGATTTTGGTGGATAGTTGAGGGGAAATTCGACAATATTTCCGAGCTGCTGCCACGTTTGCAATCCAGAGCCAAAAACCTCACCCAGTGAGCGGCTGCCTAATCATCCAATCAGATGGAAGAAGTATTTATGCAGGCGGTGAGCTTACATGTCAATCATTTATCGGGTTACAGCCTCATTTATTTCACCGCCCCGCCAATCAGTGGCCAGTATTGTTTGAGCGCCGCATCCCGGCGTAGTGTAACTCATAAGTAGCAATATGGAGGCTTTAACAGTTGGCCTGTTCAGCGAGTTGCATGTTCGGAGATCTGGGCTTGTAGCAGCGAGTCGGAGAATAATGAACACGGGTGAAAAGGGTCAGATAAAAAATCCTTCTGTTGGTGATATTCATGGACAGGATCTCAAGGCGCAGCCAAGGTGAGGAGTGTGTCTGTTTTGGAACCTCAGAATTGCATCTCTGCTCTTCGCAGATGATGTGGTTTTGTTGGCTTCATCAGAACGTGACCTCCGGCGCACACTGGGGCGGTTTGCAGCTGAGTGTGAAATGGCCGGGATGAGAGTCAGCACCTCCAAGTCTGAGGCCATGGTTCTCTACTGGATAATGGTGGATTGCTCCCTCCGGGTTGGGGATGAGTTGTTGCCTCAAGTGAAGGAGTTCAAGTATCTCGGGGTCTTGTTCACAAGTGAGGGAAGGATGGAGCGGGGGATTGACAGGCGGACTGGTGCAGCATCAGCAGTAATGTGGACGTTGTACCAGACCGTTGTGGTGAAGAGGGAGCTGAGCCAGAAGGCAAAGCTCTCAATTTACCAGTCAATCTTCGTTCCAACCCTCACCTATGGTCATGAGCTTTGGGTAGTGACCAAAAGGGTGAGATCGTGGACACAAGAAGCTGAAATGAGTTCCCTCCGTAGGGTGTCTTGGCTTAGCCTTAGAGATAGGGTGAGGAGCTCGGACATCCGGAGGGAGCTCGGAGTAGAGCCACTGCTCCTTCGTGTCGAAAGGAGCCAGTTGAGATGGTTCGGTTGTCTGATTAGGATGCCTCCTGGGCGCCTTCCTTTGGAGGTTATCCGGGCACATCCAACTGGGGGGAGACCCCGGGGTAGACCCAGAACTCGCTGGAGGGACTACATGTCCAGTCTGGCCTGGGAAGGCCTTGGGATCCCCCAGGAGGAGCTGGAGGGTGTTGCTGGGGAGAGGGACATCTGGAGTGCCCTACTTAGCTTGCTGCCACCGCGATCTGACCCTGGAGAAGCGGCTGATGATGAGATGCTGATGAGGATGAAAACCATCCACAACAGAATACAACTTCTGTCGTGTTTTAACGTCTTTCAAGAACCCAACCTTCAACAAACAAAATAGTTTCAGGATATAGCATCGGTATGTGAGGAGGAAGCGCATCAGTAGTACATGACAGACGTACTCTTGTCGTTGCTTAAAGTGCTTTTATCTGACGCCGTTTGCTGCCGTTCTTTCTTCTCCGACTCAGTGACCAGATCAATGTCTACGCATCAATAAACCTTTTTGTGATTAACTCATACCACCTTGTCAAAACATCCAAACTGTATCTGCAGCATGTTTGATATTCTGTTTTTAAGTGACCATAAATGGTAATATTGTGAGACAGGGCTGTATCCCATAAGTATCTGTGTGTATCTACAGTCTGTCCCCTTCACTCGCATGCTGTCCCGTTAAACCAGGAGGTGTCCACATCTGCATGTGTGATGTAGGATTCTCATTTTCCCTGCTCATTCTAATCTTTTTCCTGGTATACCCCCATCCCCACCTTAATGTCACTCACGATGATCTCACAAGATATTTATACAGTTAAGATATTTATTCAGATAGGATAAACCGGTTAGTTCCAGGCGGCACGGGGGCCCAGTGGGTTAGCACTGTCGCCTCACAGCAAGTAGGTCCTGGGTTCGAACTCCAGGCCGTCCCAGGTCCTGTCTCTATGGCAGTGGTCACCAACCCTGCTCCTGGAGAGCTACCGTCCTGCCCGTTTTCACTTTAACCTCACTTAACACCTGGTTCTACTGATTACCTACTCACCAAGACCTTGATTAATTGAATCACACGTGTTTGATTAGGGTCGAAGTGAAAACCAGCAGGGCGGTAGCTCTCCAGGAGCAGGATTGGTGACCACTGCTCTGTGGAGTTTGCATGTTCTCTCCCCGGGCCTGTGTGGGTTTCCACCGGGTGCTCCGGCTTCCTCCCACCATCAAAAAGACATGCATGTTAGGGTTAATACTCCTGCCTGTGCCCCTGAGCAAGGCGGTGGAAAGAAGAGCTGGAGTTGGTCCCCGGGTGCTGTACAATGTAGAGAACACTTGTGCAGAAAGAACACAATGACAAAATAAAGTGGCTTTCTTTTCACGCCAACATGTCCATGGCGGCTCACCTCACTACACGTCGTGTGTGCCAGAATGCCGGTTCAGTCGTGGTGAGGGCTAATTAAGGATGCCCACAAATATTTGACCTACAAATCCGATGCGGCTCGAACTTGTGAGAGTAAAATGATCTGTCAAGGTCTGTTGAGACCTGCCAACACTGATCTTTTTTTCTTTTTCTTTTTTTCTTTCAATAAATGAATCAAGAAAAATCTCTTGAGTGGCCATTCCCAGACACAGCATGCTGTTTTGCAGTGAGACTCACACCTCCGTCTCATCTCATCCCAGTTCCTGAGTCTATTTCTGAACGAGTGTCAGCCGACAGAACTCATTTCATCTCGTCCTTGATGGGGGGGCGGGGGCGGGGGGCGGGGGGTCTTCACTAACTAACACTGAGTCGTCTCCCTGACTGTCTGTGACTGTCTCTCTCTTTTTTCTCTCTTCTCCTTTTCCTCACTGTTGTCTTGCCACCTGTTTTTACCCCTTCATCACACTTACTCAACCTTCTTTTTTTCTACCCCCTGCCTGTTTATCTTCTCTTCCCCGCCATCTCTCTCGCTCTCTCTCCTTTTTTTTTCGTGTAACGCCTCTTTCTGTCCTCTTTTTTCCCTCCACCTCATTCCCTGAATCTCCACGTCCCCCCCATTTCTTTATTCCCTCTTTCCTTTGCTTCTCCTTCTTCCCCCTACCCCCCCTCTTTTGGTATCTTCTCTTGTCTTCCCTCCATCCCTCTCTCCCTCGTAGACCACATAGCCCACATCATAGAGCTGCTGGGCTGTATTCCAAGGCACTTTGCTCTCTCCGGAAAATATTCCCGGGAGTTCTTCAACCGAAGAGGTAGTGCTAGCCAGAGAGCTGCCGGGACTGAGACACACAGACACCTGGACGGACGGACGGACGGACAGGCAGAACAGAGTGTAGATGGAGTTATCTCCATCTAACTCAAGGTCAACGTCAACTTGAACTTGAGTTAGATGGAGCTGAATATTTAGGGTGTCTACTGTCGTGGGAGCTCATACACTGAATTAACTGGATGCTCGTGACGGCACATTGTGGCTTGACCAGATCCACTTGCAGAGGTGGGACCGAGTCACGGGCTTGCGAGTCGTAATTAAATCTCCAGATGCTGATGCCAATGTCTCGAGTCGAGTCCCGAGTTAAGCTGGTTGAGTCTCAAGTCAAGTCACGAGTCAACACCATCAGGTCACATCAAGGTCACCAAGTCCCTAACTTTAATTTCTGAGTCCTAAGCCAAGTCTTGGCCTGTTTTTGTTCAGATTCTGTTTCATCGTGACTTCATAAACCAACAGAATTGTGCTTTTCTGTTGCGAGAGTGAAAATATTCAAAGCGCTTTCATTTTGGGGGGTGATTTAAGTCATTTTGTCACGAGTCTCAAATGAGGTCAAGTGTCACGGCTGTTCAAGTCCACGTTAAAGTCGAGTCTGAAGTCATCAAATGTATGACTCAAGCTGAAGTCTCAGTGATTGGGATCCACGCCTCTGCCAGTTTGTCTTTTCCAAAACCAACCCAGTTAGCAAATCCATCTACGTACTCCAGATATGGAGCACAGTCTGTCAGTCAGCCGTCCGTCGGTCTGTCTGTCCGTGGTGGCGTGTGTCCTCCCATCCCTCACAGCCGGCCGGCGTGGGTGTGTCTGTGTACGTGTGTGTGTGTGTGTGTACGTGTGTGTGTGTGTGTGTGCATGCTGTAATGCTGTCCCGTGCCTGTTCTCTTGTGGTGTATCGTGTACGTGGTGGCGGGCAGACCACATCGCTCTGATCATGGAGCTCCTCGGGAAGGTCCCACGCAAAGTGGTCGCCGCTGGGAAATACAGCCGGGAGTTTTTCTCCAAGAAAGGTAAACGCCGCTGGGTTCAGCAACTGGATGCCATGCCGGGCAGGTGGGTGGGGTGGGGGGGGGGGGTGGGGGCAGGTACAGGAACAGACCTCAGTGGAGAGACTCAGAGACCCGGGGTAGCTGTAGTGTTGGAGGAATACCCCAGTGAGATCGTGAGACGTGGGTCAAAATGTGCTCTGCACATAATTCTGAGTGTTTGTTTAAACGGTGCCGGTAGTGTTGGGGGACGTCACAGTGACTCAGGTAGACACACGAAGAGAAACTAAAGCCCAACGTCACGTCCGTGTGGAGCCTGACGTGTAACGGCGAGGAGCAGGACCCTGATCTGGACATCTGGACAGCGGTAGTCCACCTAAACGTTGTTCACATTGTTCCTTGTGAATGAGAAAGTAGCTACAGCCTCCATGTTAGAATAGTGTAGTCTCCCTCCAGACGGGTTGGTGTAGCTACAGCCTCCATGTTAGAATAGTGTAGTTTCCCTCCAGACGGGTTGGTGTAG
Source organism: Lampris incognitus (assembly GCF_029633865.1). NCBI lineage: Eukaryota > Metazoa > Chordata > Actinopteri > Lampriformes > Lampridae > Lampris > Lampris incognitus. The sequence continues at coordinate 6,310,646 of NC_079216.1, read as the reverse complement.
CTACAGCCTCCATGTTAGAATAGTGTAGTCTCCCTCCAGACAGGCTGGTGTAGCTACAGCCTCCATGTTAGAATAGTGTAGTTTCCCTCCAGACAGGCTGGTGTAGCTACAGCCTCCATGTTAGAATAGTGTAGTTTCCCTCCAGACAGGCTGGTGTAGCTACAGCCTCCATGTTAGAATAGTTTAGTTTCCCTCCAGACAGGCTGGTGTAGCTACAGCCTCCATGTTAGAATAGTGTAGTCTCCCTCCAGACAGGCTGGTGTAGCTACAGCCTCCATGTTAGAATAGTGTAGTTTCCCTCCAGACAGGTTGGTGTAGCTACAGCCTCCATGTTAGAATAGTGTAGTTTCCCTCCAGACGGGTTGGTGTAGCTACAGCCTCCATGTTAGAATAGTGTAGTCTCCCTCCAGGCGGGTTGGTGTAGCTACAGCCTCCATGTTAGAATAGTGTGTAGTCTCCCTCCAGATGGGTTGGTGTAGCTACAGCCTCCATGTTAGAATAGTGTGTAGTCTCCCTCCAGATGGGTTGGTGTAGCTACAGCCTCCATGTTAGAATAGTGTAGTCTCCCTCCAGACAGGTTGGTGTAGCTACAGCCTCCATGTTAGAATAGTGTAGTCTCCCTCCAGGCGGGTTGGTGTAGCTACAGCCTCCATGTTAGAATAGTGTAGTCTCCCTCCAGACAGGTTGGTGTAGCTACAGCCTCCATGTTAGAAAAGTGTAGTCTCCCTCCAGACAGGCTGGTGTAGCTACAGCCTCCATGTTAGAATAGTGTAGTCTCCCTCCAGACAGGCTGGTGTAGCTACAGCCTCCATGTTAGAATAGTGTAGTCTCCCTCCAGACAGGCTGGTGTAGCTACAGCCTCCATGATAGAATAGTGTAGTCTCCCTCCAGACAGGCTGGTGTAGCTACAGCCTCCATGTTAGAATAGTGTAGTTTCCCTCCAGACAGGCTGGTGTAGCTACAGCCTCCATGTTAGAATAGTGTAGTTTCCCTCCAGACAGGTTGGTGTAGCTACAGCCTCCATGTTAGAATAGTGTAGTTTCCCTCCAGACGGGTTGGTGTAGCTACAGCCTCCATGTTAGAATAGTGTAGTCTCCCTCCAGGCGGGTTGGTGTAGCTACAGCCTCCATGTTAGAATAGTGTGTAGTCTCCCTCCAGATGGGTTGGTGTAGCTACAGCCTCCATGTTAGAATAGTGTGTAGTCTCCCTCCAGATGGGTTGGTGTAGCTACAGCCTCCATGTTAGAATAGTGTAGTCTCCCTCCAGACAGGTTGGTGTAGCTACAGCCTCCATGTTAGAATAGTGTAGTCTCCCTCCAGGCGGGTTGGTGTAGCTACAGCCTCCATGTTAGAATAGTGTAGTCTCCCTCCAGACAGGCTGGTGTAGCTACAGCCTCCATGTTAGAAAAGTGTAGTCTCCCTCCAGACAGGCTGGTGTAGCTACAGCCTCCATGTTAGAATAGTGTAGTCTCCCTCCAGACAGGCTGGTGTAGCTACAGCCTCCATGTTAGAATAGTGTAGTCTCCCTCCAGACAGGCTGGTGTAGCTACAGCCTCCATGTTAGAATAGTGTAGTCTCCCTCCAGGCGGGTTGGTGTAGCTACAGCCTCCATGTTAGAATAGTGTAGTCTCCCTCCAGACAGGCTGGTGTAGCTACAGCCTCCATGTTAGAAAAGTGTAGTCTCCCTCCAGACAGGCTGGTGTAGCTACAGCCTCCATGTTAGAATAGTGTAGTCTCCCTCCAGACAGGCTGGTGTAGCTACAGCCTCCATGTTAGAATAGTGTAGTCTCCCTCCAGACAGGCTGGTGTAGCTACAGCCTCCATGTTAGAATAGTGTAGTCTCCCTCCAGGCGGGTTGGTGTAGCTACAGCCTCCATGTTAGAATAGTGTAGTCTCCCTCCAGGCGGGTTGGTGTAGCTACAGCCTCCATGTTAGAATAGTGTAGTCTCCCTCCAGACAGGCTGGTGTAGCTACAGCCTCTATGTTAGAATAGTGTAGTTTCCCTCCAGGCGGGTTGGTGTAGCTACAGCCTCCATGTTAGAATAGTGTAGTTTCCCTCCAGGCGGGTTGGTGTAGCTACAGCCTCCATGTTAGAATAGTGTAGTCTCCCTCCAGGCGGGTTGGTGTAGCTACAGCCTCCATGTTAGAATAGTGTAGTCTCCCTCCAGGCGGGTTGGTGTAGCTACAGCCTCCATGTTAGAATAGTGTAGTCTCCCTCCAGACAGGCTGGTGTAGCTACAGCCTCCATGTTAGAATAGTGTAGTTTCCCTCCAAACAGGCTGGTGTAGCTACAGCCTCCATGTTAGAATAGTGTAGTTTCCCTCCAGACAGGCTGGTGTAGCTACAGCCTCCATGATAGAATAGTGTAGTTTCCCTCCAAACAGGCTGGTGTAGCTACAGCCTCCATGATAGAATAGTGTAGTCTCCCTCCAGGCGGGCTGGTGTAGCTACAGCCTCCATGTTAGAATAGTGGGGTTTCCTCCAGACAGGCTGGTGTAGCTACAGCCTCCATGTTAGAATAGTGGGGTTTCCTCCAGACAGGCTGGTGTAGCTACAGCCTCCATGTTAGAATAGTGTAGTCTCCCTCCAGAAGGGTTGGTGTAGCTACAGCCTCCATGTTAGAATAGTGTAGTCTCCCTCCAGACAGGCTGGTGTAGCTACAGCCTCCATGTTAGAATAGTGTAGTCTCCCTACAGGCGGGTTGGTGTAGCTACAGCCTCCATGTTAGAATAGTGTAGTCTCCCTCCAGATGGGTTGGTGTAGCTACAGCCTCCATGTTAGAATAGTGTAGTCCCCCTCCAGATGGGTTGGTGTAGCTACAGCCTCCATCGTAGAATAGTGGGGTTTCCTCCAGACAGGATGGTGTAGCTACAGCCTCCATCTTAGAATAGTGGGGTTTCCTCCAGACGGGTTGGTGTAGCTACAGCCTCCATCTTAGAATAGTGGGGTTTTCCTCTCCGAGTCGGAGGAGTGTGAGTACGGCCTCCGTCCGTCTGCTCCTGGTAAGTATACCAATCTCTGCATGATGCGGTGCAAGACCTTTGCACCCTCTTGTGTATTCTGTCATTTTTCCTCTTCTTCTCTTCTCTCCCTCACTTCTTCTTCTTCTGCTCCCTCACTCCTCTCACGTGTTCTTCACGCCGTGTCACATGACAGATGAATATTCTGCCTGCGATGGTGTCTGAGGGCTCAGCCACCGCTCCACATCTCCACACTCTCTCTCTCTTATCTCTTCCGTCTTAATCTGGCCGGACTTCTCTCTCTCTCACTCCGAGTCTGTCGCCTCCTCCCGTCTTGTCTGTTCAGACGCCGCCGGTCCTGCCGCGGTCCGACTGAGTGTCTGTTCAGACGCCGCGGGTCCTGCCGCGGTCCGACTGAGTGTCTGTTCAGACGCCGCGGGTCCTGCCGCGGTCCGACTGAGTGGTTTTCGTTGGTGTGTTTCCTTCATCCTCACTGGTTTGCATTGAATTTGGATGTGGGGAGGAGGAGGAGGAGGAGGAGGAGGGGGGCGAACAGCAAAATTGGGGTCGCAGTAGAAAATCAGTCTCAACTTTCTAACTGTTCAGAGGATACTGTGAAAAGTTTGAATATAACGCATCATAATGAATAATAACTCAGTTGTGTGGCTCATTTCCAACATGGAATCAGCCCATGACTTTTACATTAGAAAGAAATGGACAAATTAAAATACATGCAAACAGAAAAAGGAAGATGCAGTAAAAAAAAATTTTAAAGTTTAAATTTGGGGGCGGCCCGGTGGCCGAAGGGTTACGGAGCACGCAACATAACTGCGAGGTCCCGGATTCAATTCCAGCTAGGGACCTTTGTTGCACGTCATACTATCTCCGTCTCTCCCCTTGTTTCTTGTCTTCTGCTTCACTGTCCGCTAAACAATAATGCCAAATAATACCACAAAAAAATAAAATGGTGTAGAATTGATTTGAATTAAAGTAAAAAATAAACGTCTATCAACACCTTGCCAGTCTGATTCACAGTACACAGGATGCCACATTTTGCTGCTTGCTCTTTCTCCCTGTGTGATGCTGACCAGTGTGGAGGGAGGAAGGGTTGCCATGGCAACCGTGGCTTGCTGTCTCATTATCTGTAATTTTCTCTGTCGTTCTGTCTTTCTCAGAAGTGGAAACGGTTCATAGTGACGACATCCGTCCAGGCCGATGTGAACAATATGAGCACACCGTGACTTGAAGCCAAGTCGAGAGTAGGGGTCCTAACAGAACAGAGTAGGGGCCCTAACAGAACAGTGTAGACACCCTAACACAATAGAGTAGAGGCCCTTACAGAACAGAGTAGAGGCCCTAACAGAACAGTGTAGAGACCCTAACAGAACAGTGTAGACACCCTAACACAATAGAGTAGAGGCCCTTACAGAACAGAGTAGAGGCCCTAACAGAACAGTGTAGAGACCCTAACAGAACAGTGTAGACACCCTAACACAATAGAGTAGAGGCCCTTACAGAACAGAGTAGAGGCCCTAACAGAACAGTGTAGAGACCCTAACAGAACAGTGTAGACACCCTAACACAATAGAGTAGAGGCCCTTACAGAACAGAGTAGAGGCCCTAACAGAACAGAGTAGAGGCCCTTACAGAACAGAGTAGAGGCCCTAACAGAACAGTGTAGAGGCCCTAACAGAACAGTGTAGAGACCCTAACAGAACAGAGTAGAGGCCCTTACAGAACAGAGTAGAGGCCCTAACAGAACAGTGTAGAGGCCCTAACAGAACAGTGTAGATGCCCTAACACAATAGAGTAGAGGCCCTTACAGAACAGAGTAGAGGCCCTTACAGAACAGAGTAGAGGCCCTAACAGAACAGTGTAGAGGCCCTAACAGAACAGTGTAGATGCCCTAACACATTAGAGTAGAGGCCCTAACAGAACAGAGTAGACGCCCTTACAGAACAGTGTAGAGGCCCTAACAGAACAGTGTAGATGCCCTAACACATTAGAGTAGAGGCCCTAACAGAACAGAGTAGACGCCCTTACAGAACAGTGTAGAGGCCCTAACAGAACAGTGTAGATGCCCTAACACATTAGAGTAGAGGCCCTAGCAGAACAGAGTAGAGGCCCTAACACAATAGAGTAGAGGCCCTAACAGAACAGTGTAGAGGCCCTTACAGAACAGAGTAGAGGCCCTAACAGAACAGTGTAGAGGCCCTAACAGAACAGTGTAGATGCCCTAACACATTAGAGTAGAGGCCCTAACAGAACAGAGTAGACGCCCTTACAGAACAGTGTAGAGGCCCTAACAGAACAGTGTAGATGCCCTAACACATTAGAGTAGAGGCCCTAGCAGAACAGAGTAGAGGCCCTAACACAATAGAGTAGAGGCCCTAACAGAACAGTGTAGAGACCCTAACAGAACAGAGTAGAGGCCCTTACAGAACAGAGTAGAGGCCCTAACAGAACTGTGTAGAGGCCCTAACAGAACAGTGTAGATGCCCTAACACAATAGAGTAGAGGCCCTTACAGAACAGAGTAGAGGCCCTTACAGAACAGAGTAGAGGCCCTAACAGAACAGTGTAGAGGCCCTAACAGAACAGTGTAGATGCCCTAACACATTAGAGTAGAGGCCCTAACAGAACAGAGTAGACGCCCTTACAGAACAGTGTAGAGGCCCTAACAGAACAGTGTAGATGCCCTAACACATTAGAGTAGAGGCCCTAGCAGAACAGAGTAGAGGCCCTAACACAATAGAGTAGAGGCCCTAACAGAACAGAGTAGAGGCCCTAACACAATAGAGTAGAGGCCCTTACAGAACAGAGTAGAGGCCCTAACAGAACAGTGTAGGCCCTAACAGAACAGTGTAGATGCCCTAACACAATAGAGTAGAGGCCCTAGCAGAACAGAGTAGAGGCCCTAACAGAACAGTGTAGGCCCTAACAGAACAGTGTAGATGCCCTAACACAATAGAGTAGAGGCCCCAACAGAACAGAGTAGAGCCCTAACAGAACAGTGTAGAGGCCCTTACAGAACAGTGTAGAGACCCCAACAGAATGGAGAATGGGCCCTAACAGAACCGTGTAGACACTCTAAAAGAACACTGTAGGGGCCCTAACAGAACAGAGTAGAGCCCTAACAGAACAGAGTAGAGCTCTAACAGAACAGAGTAGAGGCCCTAACACAACAGTGTAGAGACCCCAACAGAATGGAGAATGGGCCCTAACAGAACTGTGCAGACACTCTAACAGAACACTGTAGGGCCCTAACAGAACAGACTAGAGGCCCTAAAAGAACAGAGTAGAGGCCCCAACAGAACAGAGTAGAGGCCCTAACAGAACAGAGTAGAGGCCCTAAAAGAACAGAATAGAGGCCCCAACAGAACAGATTAGAGGCCCTAACAGAACAGAGTAGACGCCCTAACACAATAGAGTAAAGGCCCTTACAGAAAAGAGTAGGGGCCCTAACAGAACAGATTAGAGGCCCTAACACAACAGAGTAGAGGCCCCAACAGAACAGATTAGAGCCCTAACAGAACAGTGTAGATGCCCTAACACAATAGAGTAGAGGCCCTTACAGAAAAGAGTAGGGGCCCTAACAGAAGAAGCCCGGTCACCCTCGGTCCTCAGCCTAGACTGTGGAATGGCTAGCAGGGCCTTGGTTGAGGACCTCAGGTTGCGACTGGGCATGTTATGGTGTCCGAATATCTGAGATGTGCTTGGGTTCAAGTCCAGAGCCTT
>NC_079216.1:6271450-6298950 GCF_029633865.1 Lampris incognitus | reverse complement strand
ATGGGAGGAGGCGTGTGGTAGTCTGCAGCCCTCCCCGGATCGGCAGAGGGGGCGGAGCCAAGTACAATTCGAAGTAAAAGGGGGGGGGTAAAATTCTGCCTAAGAGCCTCTTGACCACACAAACTGATTGACAGCAAGTAGGGACCAATGGAGATGGAGGCTTGCAAAGAACTCTCCCGATTGGCTGATAAGAAGTGGGCACACAGTAAATGCTCCATCTCTCTTTAAATCTTCTCAGGCCACAGAGACCGGATCTGTTTCTCAGTACATCTAACTTGCTTGCTCGCTGTCGGGACGTAGAAAGACTTTGACCAAATATTATAAAAAGTGCTCTGAATTAAAATCGCCGATAGTCACTTTAAGTCACCAAACAGCTGATGGTTGGCACAGAGCAGATGGACAAGGAAAATGGCGCGCAGCAGAAAACCATATCCAGAGAGCTGTGTTCAGTAGTTTCACTTGAAAAGGTTGGACGGTGATAGCCACGCACTAACCAGTCACAAACTGTGCCACTCTGTGAATTCCTGTCCTTAAATGAAGTCCTATTTGAATAACTGCGGTCCAATCATCTCATCTCACCTCATCATCATCATCTTCAGCCGCTTCTCCGGGGTGGGGTCACGGTGGCAGCAAGCTAAGTAGGGCACTCCAGACGTCCCTCTCCCCAGCAACGCCCTCCAGCTCCTCCTGGGGGATCCCAAGGCCTTCCCAGGCCAGACTGGACATGTAGTCCCTCTAGCGAGTTCTGGATCTACCCCGGGGTCTCCTCCCAGTTGGACGTGCCCGGAAAACCTCCAAAGGAAGGCGCCCAGGAGGCATCCTGATCAGATGCCCAGACCACCTCAACTGGCTCCTTTCGACACGAAGGAGCAGCGGCTCTACTCCGAGCTCCCCCCGGATGTCCGATCTCCTCACCCTATCTCTAAGGCTGAGCCCAGACACCCTACGGAGGAAACTCATTTCAGCTTCTTGTGTCCACGATCTCATCCTTCCGGTCACTACCCAAAGCTCGTGACCATAGGTGAGGGTTGGAACGAAGACTGACTGGGAAATTGAGAGCTTTGCCTTCTGGCTCAGCTCCCTCTTCACCACAACGGTCCGGTACAACGTCTGTATTACTGCTGATGCTGCACCAATCCGCCTGTCAATCTCCTGCTCCACCTTACCCTCACGCGTGAACAAGACCCCGAGATACTTGAACTCCTTCACTTGAGGCAACAACTCATCCCCAACCCGGAGGGAGCAACCCACCATAAATTTTAGATTCAGTTTACAATCAATTTATTCTGTGAATAATTAAACCCATACGACACAAACGTTTTCTTTCTTATAGAAAGGTTAATAAAGAGTTCATGTGAGAGTTATGGTTACCAGTGACTAATTTATTAATATTTTCAATCTCAAAAGTGTTCCCAGCATTTCCAATGGAAAAAAAAGACATGGGTCAGCTGTGAGTACATTAGTCAAAACTGTAAAATGCCGCTGTAGGGTTAAAGAACAGATGCTACCTTATCGTGACTCCAACTAGCTGGGATAAAACATGGAGCTAAAAGATGTCCTGAGATTAAAAATGTGAAAACATAAGTCTGAGTAAACTGTTACAGAAGTTTTTTTTTCCAAATTACTACATCACTACAAATGGTCTCTGATGATATTTATTTGCCTGCATCATCTGCATTTGTCTAATATTCCCCCAGGATCCTGCAACAAAACACAGACGTGAAGTACACATGCTAGCTCCTATTCACTAGGCTCATCTCTGACATGATCCTGCAACAAGACAGAAGTGAAGTACACATGTTAGCTCCTATTCACTAGGCTCATCTCTGACATGATCCTGCAACAAGACAGAAGTGAAGTACACATGCTCCACAATATGGACAAAAGTATTGGGACACCTGGCCATTACACCTATGGGAGCTTTTATGACGTCCCATTCTAAATCCATAGGCATTAATATGGAGTTCGTCCCCCTTTGTAGCTATAACGGCTTCCACTCTTCTGGGAAGGCTTTCCACAAGATTTTGGAGTGCGTCAGTGGGAATTTTTGCCCATTCACCCAGAAGAGCATTTGTGACGAGAAGACATGGCTCACAATCTCCGTTCTACTTCATCCCAAAGGTGTTCGATGGGGTTGAGGTCAGGGCTCTGTGCGGGCCAGTCAAGTTCCGCACCAAACTCATCCAACCGTCTTAATGGACCTTGCTTTGTGCACTGGGGCACAGTCATGCTGGAACAGAAAAGGGCCCTCCCCAAATCGTTCCCACAAAGTTGGAAGCATAGAATTGTCCAAAATGTCTTGGTATGCTGAAGCATTAAGATTTCCCTGGAACCAAGGGGTCTAGACAAAACACCTGAAAAACAACCCCATACCGTTATCCCTCCTCCACCAAACTTTACACAGTTGGCGCAATGCAGTCAGGCAGGTGACGTTCTCCTGGCATCCACCAAACCCAGACTCGTCCGTCAGACTGCCAGACGGAGAAGCGTGATTCGTCACTCCACAGAACACGTTTCCACTGCTCCAGAGTCCAGTGGCAGCGTGCTTTACACCACTCCATCCGACGCTTGGCATTGTGCTTGGTGATGTAAGGCTTGCATGCAGCTGCTCGGCCATGGAAACCCATTCCGTGAAGCTCCCGGCGCACAGTTTTTGTGCTGATGTTAATGCCAGAGGACGTTTGGAACTCTGCAGTTATTGAGTCAACAGAGTGTTGGCGACTTTTACGCACTATGCGCCTCAGCACTCGTTGACCCCGCTGTGTGACTTTATGTGGTCTGTCACGTCGTGGCTGAGTTGCTGTTGTTCCTAAACGCCTCCACTTTTCAATAAAACCCCTTACAGTTGACCATGGAATATCTAGCAGGGAAGAATTTCATGAACTGACGTATTGCAAAGGAGGTATCCTATGACAGTACCGCGCTTGAATCCACTGAGCTCTTCAGAACCACCCATTCTTTCACACGTTTGTAAATGCAGCCTGCATGGCTAGCTGCTTGATTTTATACACCTGTGGCAATGGGTCTGAATGAAACACCTGAATTCAATGATTAAGAGGTGTGTCCCAACACTTTTGTCCATATAGTGTAGCTCCTACGCACTAGGCTCATCTCTGACTTGAGAAAATGGCCGACAAGGAGAAAACACGTTGAGTTCACCCTGGGAAATGTTCACACGTAAAGTCGATGACACGATTTAAAAGTAAAATTGATGAATGTGAAATGACTAATTATTCAACGCAAAGTTCAACGAGGTATTTATGGCGTCCACACTGCTTCCTCTCTGGAATACTGAACGGGCCCGCAGGGATGGAGGGAGGTAGGCATATTTATTGACGCATCTGTTTCAAAGTGCACTCATCTCATTATATTTATATAAGTGTGTGTGTGTGCGCACATGTATTAAATGCGTCTCTCTGTCGGTGCACATGCATCATTTAGTATTTTTTGAGATGTCACAGTTCCGATTTCATCTGAGGGACTCTCAGATCCTCTCACGTGCTTTCCCTGGCTGTTTATTTCATTAATCTGATCAGATTCATGTTAGCGGTCTATTCCATTGCCTACCAACACGGGGATCGCCGGTTCGAATCCCCGTGTTACCTCCGGCTTGGTCGGGCGTCCCTACAGACACAACTGGCCGCGTCTGCAGGTGGGAAGCCGAATGTGGGTATGTGTCCTGGTGGCTGCACTAGCGCCTCCTCTGGTCGGTCGGGGCGCCTGTTCGGGGGGGGGGATAGCGGGATCCTCCCACGTGCTACGTCCCCCTGGTGAAACTCCTCACTGTCAGGTGAAAAGAAGCGGCTGGTGACTCCACATGTATGGGAGGAGATGTGGTAGTCTGCAGCCCTCCCCGAATCGGCAGAGGGGGTGGAGTAGCGACCGGGACGGCTCGGGAGAGTGGGGTAATTGGCTGGATACAATTGGGGAGAAAAGGGGGGAAATTCAAAGGGAAAAAAAAGGGAAACTTTTTTTGGGTTATGTTCATGATTTATTAAAAAGTTGGGTTTGGATCCTGAATTTGGCCCTGTGCACTGGCCTGTTGGGTTGGACAGTCCAGAGCCCAATTCAAGATCCCGGTCCAATCCACTTTCTCGTTAATTTAAAAGAATAAAGGTCTGTCTAAGCTATTAAAATTTCCAGGTATTTTCCAATAAAACTCGAAAACATCAAAACTCTAAAAAATAATTTAAGCTAGCGTCAGGGTTTGCCCAGGGTCAACATGGCAAATGGTGAAACAGAAGTCAGGACGGGTATGTTTTCATACCTCGGTGAGTGTTTTTCGGGGAGTGTGTGTGTGTTTGTCAGAGTACTGAGGCACAGTTCTTGAGCAGCAGGGGCTTGGCCAGCTCCAGGATGTCCAAGTCGGGGTCCAGGGACCTGCCCAGGCCCTCCAGCACCATGATGGCGAACACGATGGAGGCAAAGTTACTCTCCAGTTTTACCTTAAAATAAAACAAACCACAGGATCAACTGATGTGGACATTTTACCCCATTCCCAACCAGAGAAAACAAACTGCTGTCTAGAAATGACACAGACTGGTCAAGCTGCTGTGCTAAAAGCCGTAAAGTATCAGTTTAGGCTGGTGTCACTGGTTTCTCATATTGACTTCTCAATTATGTATATATATCCACCCACGGGGTTCGAATCCCTGTGTTGCCACCGGCTTGGCCGGACGTCCCTACAGACACAATTGGCTGTGTCTGCGGGTGGGAAGCCGTACGTGGGTATGTGTCCTGGTCGTCTGTGACCAGCAAGGGGCACCAGGCAGTCACCCCCAGGAGCAAGAACGTGTGGCTGAACTGTCGAGTCTTCTGCGATACCTGATGCAACAGCAAGTTGATCGCGACGCCAAGGCAGAGCAGGAGCATACGCAGCAGGAGGACAGGTGGAGGCGAATCCAGCACCAGTTTGTCCAGCTCCACCACGAGGTCCAACAGGATAGCCAACAAGAGAGGGAAGGTTCAGCAGCCACATCTGCCCCCTCTACAGGGCCTACAGCCTAACCTCCCACCAACCCAAGACATGTCCGAGGCTGATTCATCACAGTTGGCTAATGGAGGACCGCATTCCAGTCTGGTGAGGTTTCCAGGCTGGAAAGGCCCCAAAATGCAGCCCTACAATGTAGTCGAGGATACTGAACATTACTTGATCATCTTTGAAAGAATTGCTCATGCCTGTCAATGGCCTCAGGATGAGTGGGCTCTTCACCTGGCTCCATTGTTAACTGCTAAAGCCCGTTCAGCCTATGTAGCTACGGACATTGATGACACCATGAACTATGAGAAAGTAAAGTGTGCCGTGTTGCAGAAGTTTGAAATTAATGCAGAGACCTATCGAGTGAGGTTCCGTTCCAGTGTGCCGGGAGAAGGGGACACACCTAAAGAGCTGCAGGTCTGCCTCAAAGACTTGTATGGCAAGTGGATAGTCCCTGAAGCCAAGACAAAAGAGCAAATATGTGATGCTATCATCATGGAGCAGTTCCTTAAAGTCCTGAATCCTGAGCTTCACACCTGGATTAAAGAGCAGAACCCAAAGACCTCCAAAGAAGCAGCAAAGTTGGCTGAAACCTTCCTGGCTGCTCGCTGTCCATCAAAAGAGTACCGCCCCAACCACCCACGGCAACGGGTAAGCCTGTTGGGGGCGGGGGGTGAGTTTAGAGTCAGAAACATCAGACAGAGTTTCTCCCCCTCAAATTCAGCTAAACTTGAACCGAGAAACAAAGCCCTCTCAGCTTGTCACTCGTGGTCAGACAGGTCATTTTAAGGCAGTGTCCTAAGGCACATGTTAGTAAAAACTGTGTTTTCTCTCCCCAGTTACCTGTCAGTGAGCTAAAGAGAGATGAAGTCTCAGAATGCCAACAGGGGGAGCTTACAATAGCTGTGGTAATTGATGACAAACCCTCTGTAGCTCTTCTGGATTCAAGTGGCAAGCGCACTCTAGTCAGACAGGATAATCTCCCTGGGGATGCCATATTTTGTAGAGGGACACTAGATGTTCTCTGTATTCATGGTGACAAGGTAGGATACCCCATAGCTGAGGTAGCGATCCAGGTCGAAGGTCAATACTACCTGCTTTCAGTAGGGGTATTTGGAGAACTGCCCTGTTAGGCTGTGATCTCCCTATCCTTGCTGAGTTGACAGCCAAGCAGTCTCATAAGGCTAGGGCTAGCCGCGTCAGTGAAAGTTTGCTAGCTGTCACAAGGTCCAGAAGTAAGCAGGAACATGCTGGTTCAGTAGCGGGGTGGGAGGAGTTACCTTTTGCTAATGAGGATGAGGACATATTGTCAAATACTGTCACATATTGTTGTCCTTTCCAAAAACATCACATGATATATTAACAGACTTTTTGGTACTGCGCTGTTGGTGATGTCATAACAGGGATCATTTGAATGCTCCAACCAATTATCTTCGAGCTACTGTTTGCACAAACCCATTGGACAACTCGGCTGTCAGTCCCAGTCTAGCAGCCAATCAGAGTAGTACATTTAAAAACAGCCACCAAAAAAAGAATTGTGCGTCTTCTCCAGGGGAGAGAGGCTGAGAAATAATAGAAAATTGATTGATTTTGATTGTTTTCCTGTCAGAAGTTTCATTAACGTGCTTCACAGACACCGGAGATGACATAAAAGTGCCAAAGACAGGTAAAATATGTCTCCTTTAAGATATGATGTCTCATAACGTTACTTGACTAACATTTCAAGACAACAATGGCTACTGATCCCAGTCAGCCCCAGGCTGCTGACTCAACAGCCTGGTGAATACTGGCTGTAAATAGTTTGACAGTTTACCTTGTGTGTGATGAGCAGGCCGAAGACTCGAGAGAGCAAGTCGGCCACCTGGATCTAGAAACACAAGCAAAAAATTACTTTTACAAAAACGGTCTTTATGTTCAGAGATGGTCAAGTGGTCATGTCTGTTGTCTCATGTGTACCCCCGCTAGCTTTGGACAGAGTCATGCTGGGACACTTTTCTGCTTTGTTTCCATTTGTTCTGTTTCCCGCTCAGCTTCCCCCTCCCCTTATTCGCCTCAATTGTATCTGGCCAATTACCCCACTCTTCCGAGCCGTCCCGGTCGCTGCTCCACCCCCTCTGCCGACCTGGGGAGGGGAAGGCTGCAGACTACCACATGCCTCCTCCCATACATGTGGAGTCGCCAGTCGCTTCTTTTCACCTGACAGTGAGGAGTTTCGCCAGGGGGATGTAGCGCGTGGGAGGATCACGCTATTCCCCCCATTTCTCCCTCCCCCCTGCCTGAACAGACGCTCCGACCGACCAGAGGAGGCGCTAGTGCAGCGACCAGGACACACACCCGTATCCGGCTTCCCACCCGCAGACACGGCCAATTGTGTCTGCAGGGATGCCCGACCAAGCTGGAGGCAACACAGGGATTTGAACCAGCGATCCCCGTATTGGTAGGGAACGGAATAGACTGCTAGACTATCCTGACGCCCTGGAAATTTTATCTTTAATGATTACCGCAATGATACGCAACCCAGAAGCACCAGCGTCTTCCGGATGATTAAGTGGTCCTATAGGGCTCTTTCATGGCCGTCAATTACAAAGGCTGCAATTTCCATCCATCATGCAAACCGATTATCCCACACAGGGTCACGAGAATGCTGGAGCCTATCCCAGCCATCATTGGGCGGCAGGCAGGGAGACACCCTGGACAGGCTGCCAGTCCATCACAGGGCTCACACACACACACATTCACACCTAGGGACAATTTAGTACAGCCGATCCACCTGACCTATATGTCTTTGGACTGTGGGAGGAAACCGGAGCCCCCGGAGGAAACCCACCCTAGACACGGGGAGAACATGCAAACGCCACACAGAGGATGACCTTGGATGACCCCCAAGGTTGGACTACCCCGGCATTCAAACCCAGGACCTTCTTGCTGTGAGGCAACAGTGCTAACCACTGCGCCACCATGCCACCAACAATGCTAGAATGGCCAGTCATGTCTATGGGAAAAATGAATGGGATTTTTCTTCCTGGAGCCAAGGACCCCCCCCCCCCCATCCGTCTCCAGGTATTATTCCGCCCACCTCTCCATTCATCTCCCATACCTTTCCAAGGGAGAGGGTGTTGCTGAGGGCTTGGTCCACCAGCTGTGCCATCTCCCTCTTAAAGCGCGGGACGTCTCGGCACTCGTTAGCTCTGGCGTGGTGCAGGATCAGCTCGGCCACCCGCTCACCCTGGGGACCCACAGACGAGGTTAGAGTAGGTGACGGACCATAACACAGACGGTGGTGATGACATGATTCAGCTACATTCACTTTCCCCCATCATTACATCACAGCGGCAGTTCTTTCTCCGGGGCCAGGATCAATTTACTTTGAGTTCAATCCATTTGAACCTTGAAACGAAGCTGCAGTTCACACGGTAATGATGCAGCCTTCCTTCTCCACCCTTTTTCTTTACATGTTATATATGAAACCGGTTTCCAGTTCACCGCGATTGGAAAAATTGACTGAAAAACTCAAGTCCTATATTGACTGAGAGAAATCCATTAAACTGCTCAGGGTCCTCCAATCAGGAGTGGACCATCTGAAGAGCGAGGCACAGCTTTTCCCTGTTGATATGGAAACGTGTGATTTCCTCCCCCCTCTCCCCCAGGGGTCTGTCACATGACAACCTGAAACGGATTTTTTTTGGGGGGGGTTGCCCCTTTTTCCTCCCCATTGTATCCGGCCAATTACCCCACTTATTTGAGCTGTCCCGGTCTCTGCTCCACCCCCTCTGCCGATCCGGGGAGGGTTGCAGACTACCACATGCCTCCTCCCATCCATGTAGAGTCACCAGCCGCTTCTTTTCACCTGACAGTGAGGAGTTTCACCAGGGGGACGTAGCACATGGGAGGATCAGGTGCCCCAACCAACCAGAGGAGGCGCTAGTCCAGCTATCGGAACACACACCCACATCCGGCTTCCCACCCACAGACTCAGCCAATTGTGTCTGTAGGGACGCCCGACCAAACCAAAGGTAACACGGGGATTCGAACTGGCGATCCCCGCGCTGGTAGGCTATGGAATAGTCCGCTATGCTACCCTGACACCCTCTGAAACTGATGAATACTGATTAAACCCTCTTTCCTAAAAGACTGTAGGCTGCCCCTGAAAAGGGTGTGGTTAGGGTGTAAACGCCCTCCAGAACATCGAAAACAGCTGAACCTCGTTGAAACCAAACACTTGTCTAACAAACAAACCCCTCCCCTCTCACCTGCCGCTGCACCACGGCGGTAAAGACGGCCTTGAAGTTGGCGAGGTCGCGGTCGCTGAGCTGGGCTACAATGCCTGCGTCCAGCAGCACCAGCTGGAGAGGAGCCGGGTCCGGCCGGATACTGACTACCACCGTGTCCCACAGGTCGGTGAGCGTGGCCTTGCCCTGGGGTCCCCCGAAGGTACCACTGCTCCCACCGGAACTGTCCCTGACCCCCCGACACTGGACCAGGATGTTCCCCGGGTGGAGGTCCCCATGGACGAAGTTATCCACGAACACCTTTCACAGCAGAGACGGATGGATGGATGGATGGATGGATGGATGAAGGAAGTATAGATAGTTGGATGAAGGATGGATAATGGGATGGATGGATGTTGACAAGGTAAGAATGATAAAAGATGGAGAAGAAATTCCATAAAAAACAAATAAGACAGTTGGGTATGTGGAAACACATCCCTGTACACAAACTTAACAGAAGTGAAATCTCCTCAAAAACTACAAAGCAACAAAAAAAAACCCCAAAAACACAACAGAACTTCATCCGTCACACTGAGTGGGAACGGACCCGGAAACCAATCGGACTCCCCTTCCACGAAATAAAAAGAAAAAATAGATAAATGAATAAATGGGAGAGGAAAAAATCAGCAGAAAACACAATATTCTTACACATTAACACAGGAACAGCCTGATAAGCTCGGTATGGACCTTAAGACGTGTGACCCCCCCCCCCCCCACAGGGGGTTGACAGAACAGCTGAGCTTAAACAAGCAGATGAACAGACTACGTATCTCACCATCTTCAGCAGGGTTTCCACCCCCATCCGGGCTATTCTCCGTTTCACCTCCTCCGGCACCTCGGAGCTCAGGTAGTGGGATATGGGCTCGCTCTCCTGGAAGCGGAACAGACACTACAGGTGATGCTCCTATCGAAGGAAACTACTACCGGAGAGGGAGGAGCGACTTAGAGTCTCGCTTTAAAGGTCCATGTGATACCTTGCCACAATAACCCCCCCTCCTGGTCAGAACCCATAACAGCAGTCACACGTGTGATGAGGTGTGTTGAGCCGCCAGTGGATCAACACAAATCAATGGTAAACGAATGTACTCTTTATAAACTACTTAAACACAAGCTGAAAACCCAGTTGGTAGATCATGTTAACACAACTAAATACATGATTAGTGCAGCTAATAGGCTAACATTATCTGGCCATTACACACAATCACCGCCCCCCCCCCCCCACCCCCATTTTTCTCCCCAGTTGTACCTGGTCAATTACCCCACTCTTCCGAGCCATCCCGGTCTCTGCTCCACCCCCTCTGCCGATCCGCGGAGGGCTGCAGACTACCACATGCCGCCTCCCATACACGTGGAGTCGCCAGCCGCTTCTTTTCACCTGACAGTGAGGAGTTTCACCAGGGGGACGTAGCGCAGGGGAGGATCACGCTATTCCCCCCTCCCCCGTCCCCCTGGCGAAACTCCTCACTGTCAGGTGAAAAGAAGCGGCTGGCGACTCCACATGTATGGGAGGCGGCATGTGGTAGTCTGCAGCCCTCCCCGGATCGGCAGAGGGGGTGGAGCAGCGACCGGGATGGCTCAGAGAGCTTTGTGATTGGCCAGGTACAATTGGGGTGGAGAAAAACCCCATCATCCCATGCAGAGTAAAACTAATGCTTAGAATTAACTGCAAATACAAGTTGGCAGGGATCCACAACAATGACGTTATTCACTCGTTTATTCTCAAAGTGTCTGTCCCCGCTGTGTGTTTGTCAGTACTGCTACCAGACCTGGTCAACATCTACCCCTCCTCACCTCAAAGGTCTCCACTAGGATGGTCCTGGTGATGAATGGTCTTAGTGGAGTTGGGAATTTGACGAAATCCACATCCTTGAAATTCTCCCGAAAACGTTCGATGTTCCTGGCCTCGAAGCGAAGATCGATCTGAAAGAGGTCTAGCTTGTTTAGGTGAGACAGGTGAACACATGATCTTTGGTTTAGCAGCTCTTTTCCTCTGAGGGACAATGCTACCGATGCAATTTTGTCATTAATCGCTTTTTTCACAGGTTGTGAATGTGATTATTGCTACATTCATATCAGTCTTTGTTCAACAACTGTACCACATTTAACACAGGATTTGTCCTTTTGGCTAACAGCAACCCGGTGACTGATCCCACACCACCCGAGTCCTTCAGCGTCTGCTTGACGGCCCTTAAAGCAAAGCACTAGAATGCAAAGCAAGCTCTTCCTCTGAGGTGACGTTCAAATAAAAGCTTTCCCATGTTTCCATACGTTCATTCACTCCCGTTAATTTTGCAGACAGTTTTTCATGAGAGGCACTTGGTAGAACTGATTCTACCCACATTCTGAAAGTAGGTGTTTTATGTTTGCTTCCAGCGTCTGAGAATCAGTCGCCCGTTTTCAGTCTTAAAATTCCAGACTTGGAGATACAGTACTTGTTCTTTCAAAATTGCCTGTAGTGCCAGTTTTGCTGTATGTGGGTTTAATGAATGCTGCAGTGTTCTTCCATTTTCAGCTCTTTGTCACTTGGTTAAGAGAAGTGCTTTACAAATTTATTTTTATTTATAAAAATCATCATCATTATCATTATTACTCTTGACATATATAAAGACGGTTGAAAGTGCTGTGCTCTTACACTTACTGGACTATAAGACAAATGATTCAGTCATGAAATTGTAAGAGTGCTTTATTAATGGTAATGTACATTTACAAGAAACCTTTTCAGGTTTCCCAGCCACTGAGGATGCACAAGCCAGTGCATTCTTAGTGCCGGTCCCAAGCCCGGATAAATGGGGAGGGTTGTGTCGGAGAGGGCATGTGGCGTAAAACCTTTGCCAAATCAAATATGTGGATCATAAATCAGATTTCCATACTGGATTGGTCGAGCGCGGTCGGGGCCCGGGTTACCAACGACCACCACCAGTACTGTTGGCCAGCAGGGTGCCGGTGGAAACTATGCTACTGTTGGGGGAAGGAGAAGGAGAGGGGGAAGGCATGTCCAGAGGCAGTGGGAGAGGAGGAAGGGTAGGAGTGTGGAGGTGAGAGTCAGAAATTTGAATGTTGGCACTATGACTGGTAAAGGGAGAGAGCTGGCTGATATGATGGAAAGAAGAAAGGTGGGCATACTGTGTGTGCAAGAGACCAGGTGGAAGGGGAGTAAGGCCAGGAGCATTGGAGGTGGGTTACTCATGGTGCAAATGGGAGAAGAAATGGGGAAGGGGTAATTCTGAAGGAACAGTAGGTCAAGAGGGAGGAACACAGGGTGACATATAAGAGTGGAGGAAAGTGCACACAGGTGGACTATATCTTGTGTAGGAGGCACGATCTGAAAGGGACTGGAGACTGCAACATGGTGACAGGGGAAAAAAGAGCTAGGCAGCATCGCATGGTGGTCTGTAGGATGACTTTGGAGATCAAGAAGAGGAAGAGAGTGAAGGCAGAGCCAAGGATCAAATGTCGGACGTTGAAGAAGGAAGACTGTTGTGTGGAGTTCAGGGAGGAGTTAAGACAGGCACTGGGTAGTAGTTAAGAGTTGCCAGATGGCTGGGCAACCACTGCAGAAATAGTGAGGGAGACAGCTAGGGAGGTACTTGGTGTGTCATCAGGATAGAGGAAGGAAGACAAGGAGACTTGGTGGTGGAATGAGGAAGTTCAGCAAAGTATACAGAGGAAGAGATTAGTGAAGAAGAAGTGGGATAGTCAGAGAGATGAAGAAAGTAGACAGGAGTACAAAGAGATGTGGCGTAAGGCAAACAGAGGTGGCAAAGGCATACGGCAAGTTGTATGAGAGGTTGGACACTAAGGAAGGAGGAAAGGACTTGTACAGAATGGCTAGACAGAAGGGCCGAGTTGGGAAGGACGTGCAGCAGGTTAGGGTGATGAAGGATAGAGATGGAAATGTGCTGACAAGCGAGGAGAGTGTATTAAGAAGGTGGAAGGAGTACTTTGAGGGGTTGATGAATGAAGAAAATGAAAGGGAGAGAGAAGGTTGGAGGATGTAGGGAAGTGCAGTGGATTAGCAAGGAGGAAGTGAGGGCAGCTATGAAGAGGATGAAAAGGAGAAAGGCGGTTGGTCCAGATGACATACCTGTGGAGGCATGGAGATGTTTAGGATGGCAGTGGAGTTTTAACTTGATTGTTTAACACAGTATTGTACAATGAGAGGATGCCTGAGGACTGGAGTGTACATTAATAAGGGTGATGTGCAGAACTGTAGCAGCTACAGAGGTATAAAGTTGATCAGCCACAGCATGAAGATATGGGAAAGAGTAATAGAAGCTAGGTTAAGAGGAGGAGAGGTGATGATCAGTGAGCAGCAGTATGGTTTCATGCCATGAAAGAGCACCACAGATGTGATGTTTGCTTTGAGAATGTTGATGGAGAAGTATAGAGGAGGCCAGAAGGAGGTACATTGTGTCTTTGTGGATTTAGATAAAACATATGACAGGGTGCCGAGAGAGGAGGTGTGGTATTGTAAGAGGAAGTCAGGACTTGGCAGAGAAGTATGTAGGAGTGGTGCAGGATATGTATGAGGGCAGTGTGACAGTGGTGAGGTGTGCGGTTGGAGTGACAGATGGGTTCAAGGTGGAGGTGGGATTACATCAAAGATCAGCACTGAGCCCTTTCTTGTTTGCAATGGTGATGGACAGGTTGACGGACGAGATCAGGCAGGAGTCTCCGTGGACTACGGTGTTTGCGGATGACATTGTGATCTGTAGCGAGAGTAGGGAGCAGGTTGAGGAGAGCCTGGAGAGATGGAGGTATGCACTGAAGAGAAGAGGTATGAAAGTCAGTAGGAGCAAGATGGAATACGTATACCTGAACGAGAGGGAGGACAGCGGAATGGTGAGGATGCAAGGAGTGGAGTTGATGAAGGTGTATGAGTTTAAATACTTGGGGTCAACTGTCCAAAGTAACGGGGAGTGCAGAAGAGAGGTGAAGAAGAGAGTGCAAGCAGGGTGGAGTGGGTGGAGAAGAGTGTCAGGAGTGATTTGTGACAGAAGGGTACCAGCAAGAGTTAAAGGGAAGGTTTACAAGATGGTAGTGAGACCAGCTATGTTGTATGGTTTGGAGACAGTGGCACTGATGAAAAGACAGGAGGGGGAGCTGGAGGTGGCAGAGTTGAAGATGATAAGATTTTCATTGGGAGTGATGAAGAAGGACAGGATTAGGAACGAGTATATTAGAGGGACAGCTCAGGTTGGACGGTTTGGAGACAAAGCAAGAGAGGCGAGATTGAGATGGGTTTTGGTTTCAATGCTAATTCTGAGCATAACACTGTCAGTTTGATCCCCACATTCAGAACAGCTCTTAAAAGAGCAGCAAGCCTCTGGTTAACTAAATCTATCGATGTTTGGACAGATGATGGCGCTGAAACATTGAAAGGATCTGTTTTATGCACAGGGTGGGATAAGTTCTCTGAGGGAAAAAAAAATCTAGACTATGCTAGAGAGGTCACGGTGGTCTACATTAAATTCTGCATTGATATTGTGATCCCAAAAAAGACAAAGATGTTCCCAAATAGCAAGCCTTACATTACCAAGGAGGTCAAGGACTTTATATAAAGGAGAAAACATGCATTCAAGAATAATGACCAACTACATTTAAGAGCTGTACAATCGGAGTTAAACCAGAGACTGAGGGTGGCAAAACAACAGCATAAGGTGACACTTTAGGGAAAACCTACAAAACATGAAAGCTGGAAAATCATGGGACCGTGTGAAGACTATCACAAAACCCACTAAGAAACCTTTACATGCTGTAGATGAGCTATCCGCAGCAAACCAACTGAACAGGTCTTACAAAAGATTTGATCCACATGACTTCTCGGCTGAACGCAGCAGTGTTTTGGAAAGCACTTCCACTGACGGGGTCTTAATCGACGCCAAAGAGGTGGAGACTATTTCTAAAAAAAAAAGGGGGTCACTGTTAACAAGGCCACTGGACCAGATGGCATTTCTGCATTTGTATTGAAAATATGTGCAGAGGAATTAACACCTGCCTGGTGCCCCATCTTTCAGAGGTCTGTGCATTCTAACATTGTACCAGCAATGTGGGAAAAAAAGCAGTCATCACGCCTGCCCCCAAAAAATCCTGCCCTCAAGAAAATAATTATTTCAGACTGGTGGCAGGATAAGCAGTTCGGATAATGGATGGATGGATGGATGCTTTGACGCCTGCGGTGAGGAAATCTTTGGAAAGAATTACAGTGAGCAAGCTGTGGTCTGAGCTACGCCCACAGTCTGACCCATACCAATTTGCAAACACCACAGAGGCACCGATGATGCAATCAATTTTACATAGTGCACATGGTCACTAAACATCTGGAGAATCCCAAGGCCTATGCCAGACTACTGTTTGTTGATTTCAGTTCCACATTGAACACCTTGCTGCCCCACATATTACTTAACACACTGAATCAGTTCAATGTCAACCCATTCATCATCAATAGTACCATTCATTCCTTACCAACTGCACCCAGCATGTCGGAGTGAACAGAATCGTGTCTGAGCCCATGACCATCAGTACTTGCGTATCGCTAAACTCTCTGATGACACTGCCATGCCGGGGCTTATACCAACTAACTCTGATGTCCAGGTGTATAAGTCTACCATCCAGAAATTTGTACAGTGGTGTGACCAACATCATCTCATCTTCAAACAAAAAACAGAGGAGATGATGTTTGATCCCAAGTCTCTTGATGATCATTCACCGGTGGTCATTCATGACCATACCATAGCACAGGTGGACTCCTACAGGTACCTGGACATCCACATGGATAACAAAATGGTGTGAAAGGTCCATGTGGAAGATGACTGCTCCAGGGTGCAGCAGAGGCTGCACTTCCTGAGAAGACTCGGAACCTTTGGTATGAACCAGGAGGTGCAGCTTCTATTCAACCATGCAGTACTGGACAGCATCTTGTGCTATGGTATCTCTGCATAGTTTGGTAACCTGACAATACAGTCAAAGGCCCAGATCACCTGACTTATACAGACACAGCCATGAAAATTATGGGAGTCCATAAACATCCCAGTCCTCGGGCTATTTTTCAACAAACCATAATCAGATGGGCCCAAAAAAAAATAAAAAATCATCTCAGACCCAATTCATGCCCTCCACTCTGAGTATCAGCTCGTCCCCTCAGGCAGACCGTATAGGGTTCCCCCAAACAGGCACCTGTCAGGCAGACAGTACAGGGTTCCCCTAAGCAGGCACCACTGTTTCAAACATTCCCTTGTCCCCCTGTCCGTTAAAGCCGTTAACACCACCTAGGCTGAAATATGTGTATACCGTCGCCGTCCTTCTTGTCGATGATCACTGTTATACTATATTGTATTATGTGTGCAATTTTTCCTGATGGAGAAGGGCATGTGCAACTGATGGATGAATGTATTTGTTGTTTCTTGCTGTTGTTTTGCTGTGCTTTTATACTGCAGACACTGTGATGTCCAAGGCAAATTTCCCAATGGGACAACAAAGTCTGTCTGTCTGTCTCTCTGTCTGTCTATTTCCATACCCTCTCAGATCTGGAAATTGAGAAAATATTTTTCCATACTTCACAGAACCAAGAACAGAGCGTAAATTCTAAATGTTGTTTTGCAGTTTTTACCTGTTTGGTCATGAGCTTCTCAAACTCCTCCACTATCTCCGGCAGACTGAGCCATTTCAGGCCCGGCAGGCAGTGCAGGAACCAGCTGCCAGCTCTCATCAGCAGCAGGTCTATTTCCACCTGTCTCCTGATGCCCGGGTGGAGCACCTACGGCTCAAAACAAACACACCTTGAAATCGGCCACTCGAGCCTCAGGAGTCAGACTCATGCTGTCGGTCGGCCACATTGACCTTATTGCTGAGGGAAGGTCTGGCCTCCTTCACTTTGAGTGACTTCAAATAGGGGAGTTGTACAAACTACTGACGGACCAATCACAGCTTTCCAGACTGAGCTGAGGAGGACTACGTGGTAAAGTATTAACATTTCAAAATGGTGAAGATACAGTGATGGTAGAGACAAGGCCATAAATCTTACACTAAAAATGACTGCCATGAAAACAGCCAATACTGGCGTTCGTGTTGTGCAACTGCATCGTGAGGTGTTTCATTATGATGCGACTTCCTGAACACAAACTACTGTTCCCCTCCGCCACATCTGATTACAAGTGTGTTGCATTACATCTTAACAATATACCTCTTTGGATCAGTCTCCAAAACTGTGTTTGGACCCGGGGGTCATGTTAAACGAGCAAGGCCATCATGTAAGAAATTGTAAAAGCATTGATGAATAATTACAAATGGCATTCGTCATTTTGATGAAATCGGTATTACGGACTCGACTTTGTTGGTTTTTCAAGAGAACTCCGAACTATATTCCTCTCCGTTACAGTACAGACACGTCGAGGGAAAGTGGAATGAATATCACAGGGCAAAATTTACAAATGAAAATCAAAAGTCACCAGGCAGCGACTAGTTGTAACCTTTCATGTGACACATCTGTGCTCATAAATGTGTCCCTCCTAGGGCCAATTTACATTTTGCCCTAACTTTTTACATTTTTGCTAAGCACAACCCTAGTGAGGCCTGTTGTAGCATTAGCCATTATAACTGACACATTCACAAATGCAACGCAAAACATAATATCGGTAAACATGGCAACAAATATGATGGGTAAAGACTGACTATGACAACCCCATCCTTCACAGTGACGGATCATGATGGATTATAGTGCTGAACCCCTGACTGACTGGACTGCCCACTTTTTGGACAGGTCCACCTTTTTGAAATTGTTCTCAATGGGGAGTAAATGGACTGCATGTTCCATAGGGGTTTTCTAGCTACAACAGGGGCACCTGCACTAGCACCCAGGGCAGGGACACCTCCACTAGCACCCAGGGCAGGGACACCTCCACATCTTTGCCAGGAGGCGCTGAGGATCGAACCAGCAACCCTCCAGTTTCCAGATGACCTGCTCTACCTCCTGAGCTACTGCCACCCCACAAGTTCACACACACACACGTCTTTATATCTATAACTGGGTTTCTCACCTTGATAGCCACGGGTATCAAATGCTCCTTCTCTGCGTGGTTCTCATGCTGGCGCTCCGAGTGACTCCTCTCATGCGTTTCCTCCTCACCTTTACTCTTCCAGATCCCCCACAGGGAGCTGGCTATGCCTCCCAGACCAGGGATCTCCCAGGCCTCCATCGGGTCCTCTCTTTCCATCTCTTCCACCAGTGTCTGGAAAGCCAAGTCGTCCACACTGTCCACCCTGACCCAGCCTCGGTACACCTGGGCAACGCATCCGGAACCCACTGGCTCTTTGCCTTCAAACACAAACCACGACCTCCAGCTGTCGCCGAAAGCCCGGCTGAGACACTGTTTGGTGTGGGTCCAGGAGTGGGAGCGTACCCTGACGTGGAGCCTGGAAAAGCGATCGCAGAAGTCCTGGGAGAAGACGTCTCTCCTGGTGCTGGCCCACTGGCCCAGCTTGATGAAAGTCGGGCCAGAGGTCTCGGTGACCCACAGCAGAGCATCCAGCCAGCGCGAGGCAAAGCGCGAGGAGACCACCGTCAGGGGGGAGAGGAGGAGGAGCGGGCCAAATTTGAGGAGCAGCACCAAAGCGCGAAGGCTCAGGCGCAGGAGAAAGACGAGTCTGTGCACCCGGACTTTGGCGACGGACTTCCTGTCCGAGATCAGGGGCGACAGGCCGGTTTCCTGGCGTGTGGCCGCGCAGCTGTCGACGCCGACCGCGCTCCAGAACAGCAGCGTCACTTTCGGCACCCGAGTGAAAAGCGGTCCCTCTCCATGGAGACGCGCCCTGGAGTGGGGACGGAAGGCGGTTTTGGTGAAGACCCCCGCTTTCCCAGCAGAACGCCTCAGATTCAGAATGATCGCTCTTGCACCGAACACAGCCATGGCCAACGTCAGGGGTCACGACTCGGTCCAGGTGAGTTCATCCGAATAAAGAAGCTCGTCTTGGGGTCGGCCGACCTGTTCTGTGCCAAGTCATGGCTTGTGCGGAGGATCTGCTTCATAAAAAGCCCAAAGCCGCCTCCGGACTAGAACTACTGTATGATTATGATTATTATGACACATACACGAGTTGTCGCCAGCACATTGGCAGGGCGCGCGTGGTACTGCGACGCAAGCGTTGCAGCAGAAATGTAACCGTTTACGCGAGGCTACGTCATCTTAAACCCCCCACCCCCACCCCCCAATTCTCTCCGTATGCATTCTTGTACTGCACTTGCTTATTCATCACCAACCGCAACAGAGGACACGTCGCGACATCCTCTCGTCATTTACCCGACGGTCACTAACCGGCGAGCGGGCGTCTTCATTGAGAAACACTGGCCGCCTGGTTCGCTTCCGGGTGACGTCACCCCGCTCGGCCTGCGTCATGCGCTTAAAGAGACACGTGGCCCCGAGATGAGGAGACGCGTTTGAAATGGGAAAGGACATTTTAATGAAGTCAGGCGAACTCGCAAGTAAATCCAACTTATTCATAATATATATATATATACATATATATATATATGTATATATATATATCACGTTTCTTAAGGACTTGAACAATCTGGCTCTGGATATCCGTGACTGAGGACAAATTGTGACTCTTTAAGAAAAACGATGATGAGACCGGTGATGAATAAAAGCGGCACAGTGGTACCGATGTTCAAGAGGAGGGGTGACGTGCAGAGCTGCAGCAGCTGCAGAGGTATAAAGGTGGTCAGCCACAGCATGAAGATGCATGGGAAAGAGTGGCGGGAGCTAGGGTAAGCTAGGTTACTACAGCCAGCAAAAAGGCCCAGCAGGGGATGTACTTGCTGCTCCGGCTCGGGAAGTTCAACCTGCCTCAGGAACTGCCGATTCAGTCCTACACCGCAATAATCCAGTCTGTCCTCTGCGCATCCATCACTGTCTGGTTAGGATCGGCCACCAAACAGGACAGGGACAGACTGCAATGGACACTTAGGTCTGCAGAGAAAAGCGTTGGTGCCCACCTGCCCTCCATTCAGGACTTGTATATCTCCAGAGTCAGGAAACGGGCAGGCAACATCACTGCAGACCCATCACACCCTGGTCACAACCTGTCCCAGCTCCTCCCCTCTGGTAGGCGCTACAGAGCACTGTACCCCAACACAACCAGAGATTAAACAGTTTCTCTCTGCGGGCTGTCATTCAAGTGAGCGCTTAACATTGTCAAATAAATCCAACCGTGTTGTATATAATGTACTGTACATGTTGTATATACTGTACTGTACATTGTACGTATACTGGTACACTCTGTCATGTACATCTACCTCAGGCATGTGTATAAGTAACCTGCTAACATCTATTTCAGCATCTCTGAAATATTCTCTGCACCATTGCACCTTATCACCTCTTATTTCACCTGTAGTCAATTCTTGTGTATGTATCTGAAGATTGTTGTGTTGTAGTGTTGTTATTCTGTTAAGGACACTGAGAGAGCCACGAAACCGGAGTCACATTCCATGTATGTGCAAACCTACATGGCCAATAAGCATGATTCTGGTTCTGAAGAGGAGCGGTGATGATCAGCAGCAGCAGTATGGTTTCATGCCATGAAAGAGCACCACAGATGTGGTGTTTGCTTTGAGAATGTTGATGGAGAAGTATAGAGAAGGCCAGAAGGAGTTACGTTGTGGATTTAGAGAAAGCATAGGACAGGGTGCCGAGAGAGGAGGTGTGGTATTGTATGAGGAAGTCAGGAGTTGCAGAGAAGTATGTAGGAGTGGTGCAGGATATGTATGAGGGAAGTGTGACAGTGGTGAGGTGTGTGGTTGGAGTGACAGATGGGGTCAAGGTGGAGGTGGGATTACATCAAGGATCGGCTCTGAGCCCTTTCTTGTTTGCAATGGTGATGGACAGGTTGACGGATGAGATCAGGCTGGAGTCTCCGTGGACGATGATGTTCATGGATGACATTGTGATCTGTAGTGAGAGTAGGGAGCAGGTGGAGGAGAGCCTGGAGAGGTGGAGGTATGCACTGGAGAGAAGAGGAATGAAAGTCAGTAGGAGCAAGATGGAATACGTATGCGTGAATGAGAGGGGGGACAACAGAATGGTGAGGATGCAAGGAGTAGAGGTGATGAAGGCCTATGAGTTTAAATACTTGGGGTCAACTGTCCGAAGTAATGGGGAGTGCAGAAGAGAGGTGAAGAAGAGAGGGTGGAGTGGGTGGAGAAGAGTGTCAGGAGTGATTTGTGACAGAAGGGAACCAGCAAGAGTTAAAGGGAAGGTTTACAAGACGGTAGTGAGACCAGCTATGTTGTATAGTTTGGAGACAGCGGCACTGATGAAAAGACAGGAGGTGGAGCTGGAGGTGGCAGAGATGAAGATGATAAGGTTTTCACTGGGAGTGATGAAGAAGGACAGGATTAGGAATGAGTATATTAGAGGGACAGCTCAGGTTGGACGGTGTGGAGACAAAGCAAGAGAGACAAGATGGAGATGGTTTGGACATGTGTGGAGGAGACAGGCTGGGTATACTGGGAGAAGGATGCTGAATATGGAGCTGCCAGGGAAGAGGAGAAGAGGAAGGCCAAAGAGGAGGTTTATGGATGTGGTGAGGGAGGACATGCAGGTGGCTGGTGTGACAGAGGAAGATGCAGAGGACAGGAAGAAGATGGAAACGGATGAGCCGCTGTGACCCCGGAAGAGGAAGAAGAATAATTTCAGCATCTCTGATATATTCTCTGCACCATTGCACTTTACCACCTCTTATTCCACCTGTATAAGTCCCTCCTTGTGTGTATATCTGAGGATTGTTGTGTTGTAGTGTTGTTATTCTATGTTAAGTACACTGAGAGAGCCACGAAGCCAGAGTGAAGTTCCATGTATGTGCAAAGCTACATGGCCAAGAAACATTTCTGATTCTGTAGAGAAGAAGAAGAAGAAGAAGAAGAAGAAGAAGAAATACTGTAAGAAATTTAAATCAATTCATTTTTCTTGTTTTGATTTATCTTTTTTATTTTCCCGTTTTATTCATCAGTTTATCTACTTACTGTTGTGTGTGTATATATATATATAGATATAGATATATATATAGATATATATATAGATATAGATAGATAGATGACTGCTGGGATAGGCTCCAGCATCCCCGCGGCCCTCAGAGCAGCATAGGCGGTTAAGATGATGGATGGACTGATGGATGGATGGATGGACGGTTGGACGGATGTTATATTATCGTTTCCTTGCTGCATGCGTCTTATCTTATTGATTCTAACGTGGCGATGGCTGCTGTAAAGTACGAAAGTTAAAGAAAAGGCCACAAAAGTCTTCAAGTGAGCTGGATTGAACCAAATCCCGTTTCTGCACAGAGACCGGACGGGAGGTTTTATCTCTAACCATAATCTGCAACACCCGCGTGCGAATAAACTCCGCAGACCGACGGAGGGGCGCACGTGGGCTGAATGCGACGGGCACGTGCGGTTGGTTTCCGAAATCCTCCACGAGCCGGGATGAACCTCGGACATTAGAAGTAAGTGGAGGCAGAACGTCCGCTCCAACGCAGGATTCCTCCACCCGAGAGGCAGCGTGGTGGAACTCACCCCCTTGTGCTTTGGGGGAAATGGGGAATATTACCGGAGCCGACGAAGTGGCGCTGTAGTGACGCAAGATGGCGCTACAAGCTCGTCGGTACGGCTGAAATAGATCCTCCACACTTTTACTGTTGAGCTCTAGCTGACATTGAATATCATGGATTGAGTTGATTTTAAGGGTGAAAGTAGAGTATTTTGCCGTCAATCAATCAATCAATCAATCAATCAATCAATCAATCAATCAAACTTTATTCATACAGCACATTTCTTACTGCAAATGCGTTTTACATGAGGTGAAAGCGCAGGCAAAACGAAGGTAGTGGTCAAAGGAGGGAACAGTCTTAATAAATAAAGTTGTCATGGCAAATAAAAGCAGTAAATAGTAAAGTAGATCCATAAT
Organism: Lampris incognitus; assembly: GCF_029633865.1. Taxonomy (NCBI): domain Eukaryota; kingdom Metazoa; phylum Chordata; class Actinopteri; order Lampriformes; family Lampridae; genus Lampris; species Lampris incognitus. The sequence continues at coordinate 6,275,746 of NC_079216.1, read as the reverse complement.
AAATTCGTAAACCCGCGAGAGAAGATTTCCAGCATTCTTTCTGTAACGACCATGGGCGTGTAGACTCGCTCGCCCTTGGCTAACGGGTTGGACCCTTTAGTCGCCTGGCTAACGTGGTCTCCCGCACCACGGGCGACCACGTTAGCCAGGCGACTAAAGGGTCCAACCCGTTAGCCAAGGGCGAGCGAGTCTACACATCCATGGTCGTTACATATTCTGTATGGGTTTTGGGTTCTTTATGGGTTTGGGTTCTTTATGGGTTTGGTGTTCTTTATGGGTTTTGGGTTCTTTATGGGTTTGGGGTTCTTTATGGGTTTGGGTTCTTTATGGGGTTTGGGTTCTTTATGGGTTTGGGGTTCTTTATGGGTTTTGGGTTCTTTATGGGGTTTGGGGTTCTTTATGGGGTTTGCGTTCTTTATGGGTTTGGGGTTCTTTATGGGGTTTGGGTTCTTTGTGGGTTTTGGGTTCTTTATGGGGTTTGGGTTCTTTATGGGGTTCGGGGTTCTTTATGGGGTTTGGGTTCTTTATGGGGTTTGGGGTTCTTCATGGGGTTTGGGTTCTTTATGGGTTTTGGGTTGCTTGGATCTACACACTCGCCTCAGCAGACTGCTGCGGGCGTCCTCACAGTTTACAACAGCTCGTCACCACAGTTTACGGCAGCTCGTCTTCACAGTTTACGGCAGCTCCTTCCAGACCAGTAGTCTCCTCTGCGAGCCGCTGGCTGAAGTTCCTCGACTCGGCTCACAGTTGACTGAAGTGACCTCACTTCTAGTTCGCGTGACTCTGGGATAAACAGGAATTTTCCAGCCTCTAAACTGGACACAGGAGGAAGTTGAGGCCTACAGGCAAGGGCGTCGGAACCGGGGGGGACAAGCCCCCCCCCCCAAAGTGAGGGGGAGGTGAAAAAGCCCCTCCCCATAAACAAGAACATCCACTACTAGATATATGCATAAACATATATAATATTAGTTATTAACAACAACAACCCCCCCTCCTCCCCATGCCGGTGGTACCGGCGGCGGCCCGCTGGCACGTGACTGCGGTGACGCGGCGCTCAGAACTTCTGAAGGCAGCGGGACGAATCCTCCCTGCTCTGTTCACCACCACTCACAGGTTCGTAAGTTCCCCTCACAAACAACGTGTACTGACCCAATTTTAAAAGACAAACATGCCGTTATGATGAAACCCGAGGTTGAAACGTGTATTTAATTTTGGCTAACTCCTGCCAATGCTAGCCGATGGCTAACTTCAGCTAGCTTAAGCTAGCTGAAGTTAGCAGAGACGTCGTGATGTCACACGCAAGTAAATTCTCAAGGTTGTGACGTTAATACGGAGCAGATAACGTTAAGCTTATTGTGAGTACTGTGTTTTATATAGCGTGTACATTCATGTCAGAGTACTGTGTTTTCTATAGCGTGTACATGCATGTCAGAGTACTGTGTTTTATATAGCGTGTACATTCATGTCAGAGTACTGTGTTTTATATAGCGTGTACATGCATGTCAGAGTACTGTGTTTTATATAGCGTGTACATTCATGTCAGAGTACTATGTTTTATATAGCGTGTACATGCACGTCAGAGTACTGTGTTTTATATAGCATGTATATAGTACATGTCAGAGTACTGTGTTTTATATAGCGTGTACATTCATGTCAGAGTACTGTGTTTTATATAACGTGTACATGCATGTCAGAGTACTGTGTTTTCTATAGCGTGTACATGTATGTCAGAGTACTGTGTTTTCTATAACGTGTACATGCATGTCAGAGTACTGTGTTTTATATAGCGTGTACATTCATGTCAGAGTACTGTGTTTTCTATAGCGTGTACATGCATGTCAGAGTACTGTGTTTTCTATAGCGTGTACATGCATGTCAGAGTACTGTGTTTTCTATAGCATGTACATGCACGTCAGAGTACTGGGTTTTCTATAGCGTGTACATTCATGTCAGAGTACTGGGTTTTCTATAGCGTGTACATGCATGTCAGAGTACTGTGTTTTCTATAGCATGTACATGCATGTCAGAGTACTGTGTTTTATATAGCATGTACATGCATGTCAGAGTACTGTGTTTTCTATAGCATGTACATGCATGTCAGAGTACTGTGTTTTCTATAGCATGTACATGCATGTCAGAGTACTGTGTTTTCTATAGCGTGTACATGCATGTCAGAGTACTGTGTTTTCTATAGCATGTACATTCATGTCAGAGTACTGTGTTTTCTATAGCGTGTACATTCATGTCAGAGTACTGTGTTTAGGTAGTTTGGTGACTTCATACTGTGTTACTTGGGTAACTTTGCTGGCTAGTTGAGCTCAGTATGAGAAATGAAAAGGTTGCCTGCAGTACAGCAACCTGACCTTACAAGGCTGTGCAGCATGTGCAGTGTGCATCACAGGCAGGTTACATGCATATTGTGTTGCACTGTGTTGCTTTCTTGCACTGTTCTACACACTTGATTATCAATACAGTCTTCCGGGGGAGGCCTTATCATGTGGCCATGAAACACATTTTTCTTCGCTGAAAACTGTTGTAAAATTGCAGTTTAAAACCTTTTTTTTGTATTTCCGGGGGAGCATGCCCCTGGACCCCCCTACAGGGTTCTGTACCCCCCAATATAAAACTCTTTGCTATGCCCTTGCCTACAGGTGGGCCCACGTTTGGCTGGACATGGCTCAAAACACACACACACACACAACATGTTCAAAGCCCGACAGAAGGCGATACGTGACACACGGTGTTGTTTGATTTGACCTCAAAAACGTCTCCCCTCTCAGCTCTTCTGCTGGATTTGGTGTTTGATGACCCGACGATGAGACGGACGTCCTCCGCCGAGGACTGAGAATGTATTTACGTCCCCCGTCACAGAGTGTGTTCCCTGGACAGAGGGGGCGGCTACACAGGCATTATAAAAGGACCCAGGAACACAAAAGATGGGGTAAACGCCAACCAGATGTTGTTACTCCACCACCACCACCACCACCACCCCCCTATTTACCCTAGCTATTGACAGACGGGTCAGGCCTTTTAGACGTCTCACACATTAGAAGAAGGAGGACGAAGAAAGCTACTTTATTTTTGCCACGGTACAGGTTACAATGAATGTGTTCTCTGCATTTAACCATGCTATTGTGCAGGAGCAGTGGGCAGCTGTAGCACCCGGGGACCAGCTCCAGGTCTTCTTTCCACCGCCTTGCTCAGGGGCACCCGGAGGAAACCCACGCAGACACGGGGAGAGCATGCAAACGCCACACAGAAAGGACCTGGGACGGCCTGGGGTTCGAACCCAGGGGGGAAAAAAGCTTTGGGCCAGCATTTGGACTCCGAGGTCAGTTTTGGTATAAACTTTATGTATGAAGGTTGCTTACTGACAATAGATGTGTGCGACTGCTAAACTATGAGTCACGTTCAGGCGTTACTCTGAATAACGAGACATGATCAGTTCTCTGGCCATCGAATACAGAGATGTTAGAACAGCAGCTTATATACATATACATACACCAGGTGGGTTAACGGGTTGTATTTACTGTGGCAGAGGCCCGAACATATGGGAAATACTTCGTGTTGAGGTTAATTAGACTGTGTCATGTCTAGAGGGTTATCTGAAACCAACAGGTCATACAGACATGTACTCAGGCGAGTGTGTATGTACGTTTATATACGTGTGCACGTGCTACAACGCATATATTGTAGTGAATTCGGGGGGCAGCCGGGAACCGCCGCAGCTGGGACACGAACCCGGGTCGCTCGCACCACTGGCGACTGCGCTAACCAGAGGGTCTGACCCGTTAGCCAAAGGCTAGCGAGTCTAGCCATCCATGGTCATGACAATATCACTGGGGCGTCCTGTTGGCTCAGTCAGTTATCCGGTGCCATGCAGGCTCAGGCTCGATGGCAGCATCGCGGTTTTCAATGCGGCGGGGGTGGTGGGGGGGGCTTTGGCTGCATGTCTTTCGCCAAATCTCTTCCAACTGTTTCCTGTCTGTCTCCACTGTCCTGTCGAGTAGGGGCTAAAAATGACTAAAAAGAAAAGCACACTAATCACGTCGGTTGTCATTGAAAAGCGACTAAATACTACACCACTTCTTAGAGCTAGCCCCCCCCCGTGTCAGGGTGCGAGTCCACATGGAAGTGCTGGGCTGATGGGAGCCTGGGAGTGTAGGCACAGCAGCGTAAACACAGCTGCAGATGATAACACTAATGATGGCGCCTACTGACTTGAGCGTGCTAATGGCAGCCCAGTGTCACGCCAAATTGCGTGAGACACCCGCCGGTCCAGCGTGTCAGTGTCAC
>NC_079216.1:6251450-6266450 GCF_029633865.1 Lampris incognitus | reverse complement strand
GAATGCATTTAATTTTTCCATGCATTGAATGCATTTCATTTTTCCGTGCATTTGATTTTTCATGCATTGAATGAATCCACTTCAATTTTTTCATGCATTCAGAATTTTTCATGCATTCAACATTTTTCGTGCAATTTTTCATGCATTTAACGCAAACACACAACATGCTGAAACTCCTTTAGCCATGCATACATTGCTAGTTAAATGCTTGACTTTTTTCTCTCTGACTTTTAATTAATGCTAAGAAGAGTGCTGCATTAACATGTGAGTAAAGTGTCATAACTGCAAGCTGACACATGGAGGAAGAGCCACTCTTAACTGATCAGTCAGCTCTGAAAGTGAGTGAAGGGAACAAGGGCGAACTTGATTTCCTTCTAAGTTATGTTTCAAAGATGTGTGTGTGTGTGTGTGTGTGTGTGTGTGTGCGCGCGTGCATGTGCGTGTGTGTAATTGGAGTCACTCTGACCATAATGATTTCCTGACAGACAAAGGATGCCCTATTTCATGTCACACCACAAACTACAACAGGAATGTCTGATGCGTCCCATATTTACCGAGCTTTTAGGAGACGGTTATCGGTCAACAACAAGCCGCCCATTTAAAGGGCCTCCTCGGGGCTCTCAGTACAGCTGGTTTGGTAATAATTTACCTATGTCGTACTATTCCTGTGGCGCATGCTAAGCACTGGAGCCTTGCTTGGTTTGACTTTCGTGTCTTTGTGGCTTAAGAACCAACACAAAAATTCCTCTTAGCATAACAAGCTGACAATGAGGTTCAGCAAATCCATAGGAATTTTATTGGAACGCTCCTCGGTGTGTCTGTGTGTGTGTGTGTGTGTGTCTGTGTGTGTCTCTGTCTGTTGCGCTTACAAGACTGAGTTTGGAGTTGATTGAATTGAGACAGGCTGGCTCTGTGGGGCAGCACAGAGATGGTTTATAGAGTTTGACACGGAGAGACGGGGACTGTCTGTCTGCTACTCACTAAGGTTGTAATAAGAGGGCTGTAATCTTGGGAACAGCCCCTGGTGTGGAGCCAGAGTGTGCATGTGTGCGTCTTTGTGTGTGTACTGACGAGCCAAAACATTATGACCACCTGCGTAATAGGTTGCTGGTCCTCCGTGTGTGGCCAAAACAGCGCCGACTCGATGACGTATGGACTCTACGAGACCCCTGAAGGTGTCCCGTGGTATCCGGCACCAGAACATTAGCAGCAGATCCTTTAAGTCCTGTAAGGTGCGAGGTGGAGCCGCCCTGGATCGGACTTGTCGGTCCAGCACATCCCACGGATGCTCAGTTGGATGGAGATCTGGAGAATTTGGAGGCCAGGGCAACGCCTTGAACACTTCATCATGTTCTTCAAACCATTGCTGAACAATGTGTGAAGTGTGGCAGGGCACATTATCCTGCTGAAAGAGGACGCTACCATCAGGGAGTACACTTGCCATGAAGGGGTGTACCTGGTCTGCAACGATGTTTAGGTAGGTGGCACGTGTCAAATTGACGTGCATGTGAATGCCAGGACCCAGGGCTTCCCAGCAGAACATTGCCCAGAGCATCGCACTGCCTCTACTGGCTTGTCATCCTCCCACAGTCTGGTGCCATCACAGGAATATCCACGTGCTCTAAAAGAAAACGGGACTCAGTGGACCAGGCGGCCTTCTTCCACTGCTCCGAGGTCCAGTGCCGATGCTCATGTGCCCATTGTAGGTGCTTTTGACGGTGGACAGGGGTCATCACCGGTCTGTGGCTACACAGCCCCATACACAGCAGGGTGTGATGCACTGTGTTGTGACACATTCCTCCCGTAACCATCATTAAAATTCTTTGTGTCTTGTGCTACAGTAGACCTTCTGTCGGTCCGGACCAGACAGGACAGCCTTCATTGCCCTCGTGCATCGATGAGCCTGGTGCAGCCAACACCCTGTCGCCGGGTTGTGGTTTGTCCCTCCTCGGACTACTGTCAGTAGGTACTCACCACTGCTGACCGGGAGCACCCCACAAGCCTTGCCCTTTCAGAGATGCTCTGACCCAGTCATCTGGCCATAACAATCTGGCCCTCGTCAAAGTCACTCAGGTCTTTACTCCTGCCCATTTCTCCTGCATCCAACACTTGACTATACGAGAACTGATTGTTAGCTTACCATCTAATCTACCCAGACCTTGACATGTGCCCTTGTTTGGTGACGAGCAACGTTATTTGGTTCTCCTGTGAGTGGTCATGGCTCATATATGTGTATGTAGTGTACATAAGGGTGCATTTGCATATATGCAAGTGTGTGTGTGTGTGTGTGTGTGTGTGTTATTTTTGAGCATGTAACGGTTTGTCTGTTGTTTACTTTTGATGGCTAGAGGGCAGAGGTCAACTGTCTGCATAGCTGCTGTGTAAACACACACACACACACTCACACACTGTTGTGACATTCCCTCCCAGTGCCTTTCTTCCTCTTACAGTGACCCATTTTTGTGTAATGTGTGTTTTTCTCCCTTCTCCCCTTCACCCCCCCCCCCACACACACTAATCACAAACTGATCAAACACTCACTTTAAATGCATTCTCAGTCCTTTCCTATTACCGATGGGTTTTTTTCAGGCTTAATCATTTTCATACTGATCCAGCACTCCTCTCTCTTTCTCACACACTGATTGTTATTCTCTCTCACACACACACCCCCACCCCCCCCACACACACACACACAGAAATCCCTGTGAATGAAACAGCACATGCAGTCTTCAATCCCGGCAGGGACTGAGCGAATGTTGATGCGATACATTCGTTATAAAAACGTTTCAAAAGTTCTTGAAATTCAAAAGCCAGATGTTTAGTATCGTGACAGATGTTTAGTATCGTGACAGCGCTGTCATCTCCCACAGCTGAATCACAACTTGTTTTTTGGAAACATGGGCTTGGATGCAAGGCTCCTTGTCATCGGTATGAATCACCAGGGTGCCGAGTCATCCGTGAGAAGGGTAATTAATTAGCTTCAAACCGACACTGGGAAGCCAATTAAGAGCAGAGCTGGAGTGAAACTTCTGAGAATTGTGTAAGATATGATTACACCCACACAGTTGTTTACATCAACACACAGCTTGTGTGTGTTCAAGAATGTGTGCTTGAATGTGTTCAGGTCTGCGTGTTTTGCTACTACACTGTGTGTGTGTGTATGTGCATACGCACAACCATACCAAAATCGGTCCCCCGCAGTGCAGATGAATAATATGATTTCTGATTATTTTTTTGCTCTTTAGGGGCTTCAGACAGGGCTGCTGCCTCTCTCCCTATCAGTTCAGTTTGGCCTTCGAGCCACTCGCTATTGCTCTTAGGGCAGAGGATGGCGGTAAAGGTACTATCTCCCGAGGCGTTAAACCACATAATGTGTGTTTGAGTATGCCCGCGTGTTTTGCTACTGCGCTGTGTGTGTGTGTGAATGAATGCATACGCACCAAAATCCGTCCCCCTCCATTCTTTCCCATGCCAGTCTTTAAGAGGTTAAAGACATTCTGCTGTCCTTTTACAGGAACTGGCTTTTGACGGGCACTCTGCAGGGCAGCCCCATCACTAAAGACCCCACCGGGCTCTTCTCCTGCCGCCGCCGAGCTGTTTTTGTCTCCACAGTGACGTTCTCAGAAAGAATGTGTCCCGCTGAGAGCGCACAGGAATTCCTTCTGACCAGACGATGTTGGTTGGGGTTCTGGTGGGGGTGTAGCGGTTGTCATGTCAGGAGAGAGATACACACACACACACACACACACACACACATAATGCAAACCATCTCTCTGTCTCTTTCGCCTGTTTAAACACAGACACATACATCTGTTATTGTACTGATAATAAATACCATCACACACACACACATACACACAGATACAAACACAAACACACACACACAGATATACACATGCATATGCTCCCCCTAATTACACACACACACACACACACACACACACACACACACACACACACACACACACACACACACACAACTACGGCTGCATGAATAATACATAACGTCAATTTTACACACACACACAGAAGCCTAAATACAACCATAGCTGCATGAATAATGCATAACATCAAATTTACACACACACACACACACACAGAATCTCTCTCCCTGAATATCGCTTGCAAGCTGTCTCTCTCTGGCCAGTCGCATCTGTTAAGCATCTCAGTGTCCTGATCTGTATTAGGAAGAAACCTTGTGGGGAAACAACCGCAGTGGTTCTGATTAGGGGTAATTTAACAAGACATGACAGGCTGAATCTGAACCCGTTGCCCCGCAGTTCAGCAGGAGGATCACAAACAGACAGCTCAGACTGTATGATGTCAAATGTGGGTTGATAGAACCAGAACCGGAGCTAACCAGCAGTGTCAACGGGCATCCAAAACCTCCGTGATCCTGGTGTGGTGGGGCTTGACAAGATTTAAATGTTGGCGGTGGCTGCACACACACACACAACACACACACTGGAATTCAGCACCCGGGGACCAACTGCAGTTCGTCTTGCCATGCCCCGGTCAGGGTCACAGACAGGAGTATTACCCCTAACATGCATGTCTTTTTTTGATGGTGGGGAAACCGGGGCACCCGGAGAAACCCCACCGCAGACATGGGGAGAACATGAACACAGAGGAAGACCTGGGATGACCCCCAAGGTTGGACGACCCCGGGGTTCGAACGCAGGACCTTCTTTGCTGCGAGGCGACAGCGCTAACCACTGCGCCATCATGCCGCCCAATACATATGCACACACATGCACAGGCGCATTTAAACACAAAGGTACACATGTACACAAATATGCATAAACACATGCATACACAAACATATGCATGCATACACACAGACATACTACACATTCGCACACACATGCTTGCATATTTACGTGGACATGAACACAATCATATTCACTCAAAACATTTACTCACGGAACTATACAACTACACTCTGGCAACCAACACATGAAAATATGCATGCACATGCACGCACAGTTGCACGTGCTCACAGATACATCTCTGTGTGTGTCCCTGCATAGAAAAATACACGTCACTTGTTCACCATCATCAGCATGGTTAGGAAATCTGATCAGCCATGTAGAATGCTGTCTGGAAGGAATGTGTCCTTTTGGAGGCAAATCTGGCAACGTGGTGCAGAAAGTGACTCTAATGTGGCTGTGCTGTGGACACAGCTCATTAATTAAGGCTCGGGTTGCCATGTTCTGATGAGTAGTCCAAGGAAAATGTTCTAGCGTTGTTTTGTTGTGTGCAGTCAGCGTGCGGGATTGGACAGAAAAACTCATTGAGGCTTTTAGGAAGACCCGGAGACTGAACTGAAAGGAGCAGATGTCTTTCACTGTAAATATGGGGTTTCCATGAAGCCACAGCAAAGTCTAGTTTCTGAAAACACCGAGGTCATCTACAAAAGATTCCACATTTAGTCATCTCTTCTCCCTCCGCTTCCACTCCCAGCCATGACTAAGCAAAGAATGTTGTTTACCATTCAGCAAGCGATCTGCACCGTAATGACAATTGAAACCTACGTCTGGAGGTGCATCCGAGCATAACAAGTTAATGAGCAGACGCTGCAGACGACGGGGGAGCTTTGATCGCGCCAAATTGTGTCTAAACACCATCTCATTAAGATCCAGAGCTGAGAAGGTAGTAGTTGAATGTCTCAAGTCTGATGATGGTTACAACAAATCCTACTTTAAAACCCACTGTAGTCTCAAACCATACCTAACATAGGCTCTTGTGTCTGCTGTCATCTTGTCCTACAATGTATGTCCTACCGACAAGTTTTTTTTTCCTCATCTGAATTGAGGGTCTGTCACGCTTCTCAGAAAAGGGACCCAAGAGGAGGCAGATGTAAAAGTAAAGAGACGTTACTTAGAAAACAAGGATACAAAGATCCAAGCAGGCAAACAAAATACAGCGAGGTTTCAGGGTGAGGCAAAGTCAAAACCACAGGCAAGGCCAAGTCACGATCAGGATCATAAAACATGCAGGCATAGAACAGAACCTTGGCTAAGAGCTACAGCACATGGCAAGACAATCTGACAAAGAGCTAGCAGAAACAGACCGGTATATATGCTAGGGAGCTAATGAGGGAATGGGATATGAGTATGAGCAGGTGACTGGGGAAAAACAGGGAGGAACGTCCAGGGGCCTCTGGTGGACAGGTGGAGAAATGGCAAGGTCTGAAATGACAGCAGGATTAGGACATGTATGTACCACCAAATGGACTGAAATGAATGAATGAACGAGCAGACTTAAATTCAAAACCATGACAGGGTCTAAGGATGGGGGGGGGGTTGTCATTCATTGCACAGAATGTAACTGCGACTTTAAAGCGCTCTTGGACTACGTAAATTGTGATTTAGGGCTATACAAGTAAATCTGACTTGACTTGTCTAAACAGCTAAGGTTAGATCGAGGGGGAACTATAACAAACACTATGCTAGATGTCCATTTTTTCTTGAAGTTTTTTTTAATGATAATTTTGCAGTGATTGGAGTGAGAGACAGCAGGAAAGAAAGAATGAGGAGAAAGGAAGACATGAGACAAACTGCTGGGCTGAGTTTTGAACTGGAAATGGTTTGCTTGGGAGCGACCCATTAGCCGAGCGGTTAGTGACGTCGCCTTGTGGTGCAGTACACCCCGTATCGAATCCCGCACCGGGCAAGAAATTAACCGGTTACATCGGTGGCAGCGGTGGGATCCGGAAGTGTGCAGATCCTCAGAAGTCTCTTCGGAGCGCGGGAAGAACAAAGCGCGAGGGCGCGCTTCCGGGGAGGGTGACGACTGTAAACTACTAATAAGACACGTTAGCCCCTAGCCAACGGGTCTGACCCTTTAGCCGAGCGGTTAGTGACGTCGCCTTGTGGTGCAATACACCTCGAATCGAATCCCGCACTGGGCAAGAAAATAACCGGTCACAATAGTCAAAAAGCAAGCTTGACATTTTATTTCTGATTTTCTCCCAATTTAGTGGCCAATCGATCCTTATTTTAATTCACACAACCACCCTCGTACTGCGTGCGTTCGCCAACTGCTTCTCTCCGGCCGGCAGTCTCGAAGGAGACGCCTCGCCACTTCCGTGACAAGGCGACTCCAGGCCGAACCACTGCTTTTTCCGACACACCCAGAGACGCATTCATATGACGAACAAAAGCTGACTCCGCCCCCTCCCGAAGACAGCGTTGCCAATATCGCTGCTTCGTCGAGTGCGGCCATAGTCGGATCTGACGAGACCGGGGCGCGAACCCCAGTCCCCAGCTGCGTCGACACAACGCCGATGCTTAGACCGCTACACCACCGCGGACTGCAAATTTGACATTTGTAATTTCATGTAATCTGTAATATGTAGAGATTAGATTGGATTAGATTCAGTTTTATTGTCACTGCACATGCTAAAACAACGAAATGCAGTTTGGCACCTTAACCAGGAAGTGCAAAATAGTACAGTAAAGTGCAAGGTGTAACGCACACGAGTGCACAGAGGTCATATGTAGGGTCAATAAATATGAATATACAGTATGCAATGAATAATGTACAGTACGTACAGTATTTAAATCTATACAGTAGTACAATAAGAAAGCGTGGGGATACAAACAGTAAAACATACAGTGTATACAGACTATTATAGAGTGTATGTACATTATAGTGTTCAAATTTTAGTGTGTCGCGTAACCGATAACAGGCAGTGCAAAAAGATATGCATATATAAATATGGTTTTAAGAGTAGGGGGGGTTATGTCTTTAGTGAAGGGGGTGGGGGATGGGGGGCTAACAATAACAGAAGCAAACTAGGGACTACATTGCAGAAGTCAGATGTTGAGCCTCAAGAAAGGTTATAGGTTTAATACCCCCCTGTGGTGACCCACATCTATATAACTAGAGACATTCACCTAAGAGGATGGTGTACCTTTAAGGGAAGAGGCGAGGGGTCAGATAATGCACTTCCGCTTCCGGTTCACAGTTCAGTGTCGTTGTCGAATGTATGACATGCTAAGTTGGAGCTAGTAAACTACCTCGACTACGTCTACTCTCACGTCTCCTGTCTCGTTGTTTTCTAACTCCACACCCCCCCAAAAAAAGCCATATGATCTGTCTAAAATTCCTTGAGGAACTAAGGCTTTTACTGACTACCTCCTCAAATTTTGAGGCAGGAACATGTTTTAGTTCAAGCTAAGTGAATTGGTTCACTTTTCTTGGACTCGGGCATTATCAAAATCGTGTGCTCATTTAGTATCATAAAGACTAAACCTTCAATGGTCATTTCAGTACCGAGAAACTAAACACTGCTGATTCTATTTGCTGGGCATCAGCACAGTCCAGCGGGGAAATTACTTAATCCTTCCAAAAACCATGATATGGCTCCTTTCTGAAAATGGGACACTCGAGGTCGTCACATGTATCTAATTTATATTCATTCAGACTATGTTTTGAGTAGGGACCAAATTCGATTTGCGTCGGAAGAACTTTTCGCAGCTGACAAAGTGCAAGGAAAATATATTTGCAGGAGTGCAAAAACAAAGTCCTGTTAACTTGATAGAAGGGATGGTTTGCCGCCAGTTTTTGGAACATTAATGGAACATATTAAGACATGTTCGACTGTACTGTGGGTTTCTCGTTTTTGGAGAAGGAGATACAGCATGATTTTTCATGGCTTAAACTCTTGTCCCATAGGGCTGTGCTGAAGCCCAGGGAATAGACTCGGCAAAGTGTTGAGTTCCTCAGTACTGAAATGATTGGTGAAGTTTTAGTCCTCCTGACACTAAACGATGCCTGGCTAGATTCAGCAAAGTGGTGCACGATGAAGATATAATTTGTACAACTCTAAACGAAACCCAACCACATGTGAATGAAACCTGGGTTCGAAAAAAAGGGAATCTATCCTTTAATATGAGAGAAACGCAAATGGAAACTGTCAAAATGTGCTTGCCATACAGATCCTGAGGATTGGGGGATGGAAATGAATATCTTAAGCTACTTCTGGTTTGGCTTGTTGCAGCGGTGTTAAAAGCCCCCCTCTCCATTTCCCTCCCCTTGTTTTTTTCTTTTCTCTTTCCTCTTTGCTGGCTGCTTCAGCCCAGGCTCGCAGTTCCCGGTCATGGGGGAGTGAGGAGGTCAGAGACATCCGACTTTGACTCCGGCAGCTCCGCTCGGCCCTGGAGTGAACACACTCCGGAAGAGCCCTTTCCCAAGCTCTCGCCTCGGCCGACTCCCCCGGGAACACGGCGAGGGAATTGTAAAGACCTGTTTCGGCAACAAGCAGGGCCTCCGAGGGGGGGTGGATGGGATGGCAGGAGCCGCGATGGAAGTTCTCAGGCGGAACCCTCAAAATGTGAAAGAGGGGGGGGTGGCAGGAAGAAGGAGAGGAGAGGAGAGGAGGTTTTGGCTGGGCTGCTCAGCTGGGAGACTGCACCAAGGAGAAACCGGATCCGCGGTCCAGAGAATAATGTTAGTGTGTTCAGGGAGGTGGGCCGTCGGTGGAAAGATGTGTAGGTCTACGTACAGCCGGTGGTGTATTTGGCTGAGTGTTTTGAAGACAGAAGACTTTTATCAAGCTAATCCCACGTGTTGTGTATCCACACAATAAGAGGGGAAGGAAACACTATTCGCTGTGAGGACTGAGGATTTTGATTTAAACGCTTTCACAATATTGAGTCAAACTCATTCTGCATCCTGACAGCTATCAAGTATGTAGATGCAGCGAGAATAAAACCAGGTCTCTGGGGCGTCCGGGTGGCGTAGCGGTCTATTCCGTTGCCTACCAACACGGCGATCGCCGGTTCGAATCCCCGTGTTACCTCCGACTTGGTCGGGCGTCCCTACAGACACAATTGGCCGTTTCTGTGGCTGGGAAGCCGGATGTGGGTGTGTGTCCTGGTCGCTGCACTAGCGCCTCCTCTGGTCGGTCGGGGCACCTGTTCAGGGAGGGAGGGAGAATAGCGTGAGCCTCCCACGCGCTACGTCCCCCTGGCGAAACTCCTCACTGTCAGGTGAAAGGAAGCGGCTGGCGACTCCACATGTATGGGAGGAGGCACGTGGTAGTCTGCAGCCCTCCCTGGGTCGTCAGAGGGGGTGGAGCAGAGACCGGGACGGCTTGGAAGAGTGGGGTAATTGGCCGGATACAGCTGGGGAGAAAGGGGGAGGGGAGACCCGGTGTCTGTGGCCACCTTAGGAACCGTAAACGGAGACAGGACATCCTCTCCGTACCCGCTCCTTATCAGCCAACCAGGAGAGTTTCCCGTTGGCCCCTGCTTGCTGTCAACCAGCTTGCAAGTTCATGAAGTTCTTGGGTAGTAGCGAGTTGGCAAATCTTTGCATGGTTTCAAACTATAGCTAGCTTATGCTAACTTCGGCACACCATCACTTGCACCCTCTTGAACGTGGTATAATGTGTGAAACCTTTAAAGATCCTTTAGTAATCCCAGGGCGGTCTTGTTTTCCTCCCTGTTTCTGTTATGTTAGAAGGAGTCATAGCAATACAGCAATGGCAACAGACAAACGCGCGTGTTCGTGTGCACGTCTGCCCTCAGGATCACCTGTCACCCTGTTACTCTAAACTACATAGTGCAGCCTCACTCGTCCTTTGAGATGTGCCGCCGCCTGCCAAACAGCGGCTCGTTGCCAAGAACACCTTCACGGCGGTATGTTTTTTTTGCAAGCTTGCATGTTAAAGGCCTGACCCACTCTGTCACTACACGCTTTATGAAAGCTCCAGCCTCGGTGCTCCGACCGCAGGTGCAGAGCTACACCGAGGCCGCGCGTCTCGTCTCGCCAGACTTTCTTTTCATAAGCTATTATACGGGGGGCGTGGGCCTCGGTCGGTTTGGAAGGAGGGAATGGAGAAGTCGAGGGGGAAGGCGTTTTCTAGAAATCTCTGAGAATTAAAACCTGTCAGGAGGAAACCAGCAGGTCTGCCAAACTCTGGAGTGATTTATCTTGTCTTTGGTGCTGAGCGTTTAGCTTAGCCTTTGTTGGTTCTGACAATAGTCGGGCCTCTGAGGACGGCTAGGGTTTCAGCAGCGTGCAGGCTGTGGGGATCCTGAACGCTGAGCTGTGAATTTGTTAAACGACCAGACTCTTGTTGGGTTTTTTTATTTTTATGTTTTTAGCACTGTAACCTCAAATCAAGACTGCTTTACTCCTGAACTTCCCCCAGAGCATGCTTTTGTAGATTTAGGAATAATTAACCAATTTCCCTATTTCTTATGTGGGTCAAATGTTCAGGCGATAAACCCATCATGAAATTATCTGCTTTCTCTGGGTAACAGTTATGACACAATGAGGAGGTGTGAATTCATTTGTTAAACAATCTGTTTTCCAAGGACTATTGTCTGGCGGAAACCCACATTATGTTGTGTGGGTGTCTTCAAAATGTGTTGAACATCATTAAGATTAAGTTTATTTTATTAATCCGCTTGGGGAAATTCAGTTACTCCAAACGAACCCATCCTAGCTGTGATCTGTGTAGCTAGGAGCAGTGGGCTGCCGCCTTCATGCAGCGCCCGGGGACCAACTCCAGTTCTTTTCCCACTGCCTTGCTCAGGGGCACAGACAGGAGTACTTACCCTAAAGTGCATGTCTTTTTGATGGTGGGGGAAACCGGAGCACCCGGAGAAAACCCACTGCAGACACGGAGAGAACATGCAAACTCCACACAGAGGACGACCAATGATGACCCCCCCCCCCAAAAGGTTGGACAACCCCAGGGTTCGAACCCAGGACCTTCTTGCTGTGAGGCGACAGCGCTAACCGCTGGGCCAAGGTGCTGCCTTCCAGAGAATGCATGCATTATCCTGTAATGATAACTAACGCTGACAGATAATGACGACTAAAATGATCACAGCGATGGATTTCCGATCCCCGAGGAAGCTTCAAGTCCCTCTTAGTCGATTTCCGTACTGTACTCCAATGAATGGAAACCAATGCCTGCCCGGGAGGGAGGGAGGGAAAATGCCCTCAAAAAAACTATCTAAAGCACTACATTTGTGCTTTGGAAAACATCCGGGAGCAATGTAAAGCGTATGCGATTTGTAGTAAGTGGGATAAAACGTGCAAAAACAGCCGAACGGCCCTTTCGAGAGCGAGGCTGTTGGACAGGAACACGCAGACCGCAGTGGGAGCCGTGTAAGAGCGGGCCATGGGACTTTGCTGGCACGGGGCTCCGGCCTCTGCAGCCAGCATGGTAATTGGGAGCAGGCTGGGATGAGTCAGAAGCAATTCTGCAGGACTGTTGCTCTCTGTACGGGGAGCTGACATGTCCGCAGGAGGCGGGAGGGAGTTGAATTAAAGGTACTCCGCTTCCATGTAAGTGGATGTAACATGACACCCTCCGCAGATAAGCAGATAAAGACATTCGTTTGCCCCCACCCCAACCCCAACCCCACCCCAACCCCCGGTCCCCAATTAGTTTCCTTCTCCTCTGCTAAGTGGTATGGTCGCTGGAGTGTTACGGGACATTCTTCCCTCTGTCTTTTCTCTTTTCCACGTGCCGTAATCTGTTCCCCTCTTCCTGCTCTTCCCCTTGTTTTCACCGCTTATGAAAAGCGGTATACTTTAAGCGTACTTTTTAAAGTTTTACTCAAGTGTAAAAACTTTGGGGAACTAAAATGTACTTATAAGTGGACTACATTGGCTCACCACCTGCATTTATAGAAGTATACTTGAGACAAATACTTAAGGTTAACTACATTTTTTAAAGAGTCCACTTCAAAGCAAACTGATGTAAGTTTATTTATATACAGCGTATCAGTGTGCTGTCTGGATACTTGAAGTTGACTCTAAAATACTGCAAGTATCCTAACCTTAAAAGCATTCTGTAGTTCCTTGTATGTAAACTCCGGGTTCGCTTGGGTACGCTCGTTTCCACGGTGGAAAAAGTATTTATTAAGACACATTTTTCGTTTAAAGTACAAGTATCGGCATGTATTATTGTGACTACTTTGTGCAAAAGTGTTTAATAAGTTTAAAAATACAACTAAAGGAGCGTAGCGTAGCGGTCTATTCCGTTGCCTACCAACACGGGGATCGGGGGTTCGAATCCCCGTGTTCTCTCCGGCTTGGTCGGGCGTCCCTACAGACACAACTGGCCGTGTCTGCAGGTGGGAAGCCGGATGTGGGTATGTGTGCTGGTCGCTGCACTAGCGCCTCCTCTGGTCGGTCGGGGCGCCTGTTTGGGGGGGGGGGAGTAGTGTGATCCTCCCATGCGCTACGTCCCCCTGGTGAAACTCCTCACTGTCAGGTGAAAAGAAGCGGCGGGTGACTCCACATGTATGGGAGGAGGCATGTGGTAGTCTGCAGCCCTCCCCGGATCGGCGGGGGGGGGGGTGGAGCAGCGGTCGTGATGGCTCGAGAAAAAAAAAAAGAGGTATAGTAAAAAATGCACCGAGTTAAACTTCTTCTTCTAAGCGATTACTTAACACCCTCTCTGTAGTCCTTGGCGGTGAGTGAAACCCGCCGCTGAGAAAGAGAAATTCAGTCAGAATCCAAATTTCCAGCGGGTCGGTCCAGCACAGGTAAAAGAAAAAAGACTCGGCGTTGGACCCAGCTATCGCCACAAGTCTTTTTTTTTCCCCCCAGTGAGCAGAAGTATTTTCCCTCCCATCACACGGGCCTCCTCTGGTAGCGTGGATCTGCAGAGTCTTTGGCCTCCTCCTCTCCTCTCCTCTCCTCTCCTCGCCGCTCCGTCTGCAGCGTCAGCGGCCTGAGGAATGGAAGCCACAAAGTCCACAGGGAGATGAGGCCTTCGCTGTTAAAAAGCCTGCGGTTAGGAAACAATTGGATGGTCGTTTTTTAAAATCTTGACAGGTGGAGAGAGAGAGAGAGAGAGAGAGAGAGAGAGAGAGAGAGAGAAGCAGTGTGTTTACATGCAACTCTAAATACGACTTTATTCAGGCTTACTTACTGCAACTTAATGGAAGCAGCTTAATCAAATGATGGTCTGTAATGCGACTAACAGAGCTAGAGCCCCCCCCCCTTTTTCCCCAAAATGTTCTGGGCCAATCACCCCGCTCCTCCGAGCCATCCCAGTCGCTGCTCCGCCCCCTCTGCCGATCCGGGGAGGGCTGCAGACAGTGAGGAGTTTCACCAGGGGGACGTAGCGCGTGGGAGGATCACGCTATCCCCCCTGCCCCCCGAGCAGTCGCCCTGACCGACCAGAGGAGGCGCTAGTGCAGCGACCAGGACACATACCCACATCCGGCTTCCCACTCGCAGACACGGCCTATTGTGTCTGTAGGGACGCCCGACCAAGCCGGAGGGAACACGGGGATTCGAACCGGCGATCCCCGTGTTGGTAGGCAACGGGATAGACCGCCACGCCACCCGGACGCCCTCCTTAATCATAAGCGTTGGTTGGTTGGTTGGTCCTCATGCATCAAACCATTACCGGCGTCTGACAGGAAGTGATAAAGAACCACATGGCAATCGAGCCGTGGTTAGAAAAAAATAAAATTGTGGCGCAAGACTGAAACAACAAATTGTCATCCTCAATACTCTGGACTTTTTGGACGGGCGGAAAAACAGAAACAGGGCCACTTTCGGAAAACTCTCAAACACAGCGATGGAAGCGGAGTCGCACAAGCCGTCACTTCCGCTCCGTAACTCGCCCCTGCGGTGAGTCTTGTGATCCCACGTCATGGAGGAGATGGGGGTTATTCAAACTTTCTTCGTCTTCGTCTTCATCGGCTTTTTGCCTGCGTGTAGAGATGGTTGACGAGAACAGGGGGAAGCCGGCCAGGGGCGGCTTTCGTCCGGATTCTTCCTCCACGTCGACTTGTCGTGTCCACGGCCTCTCGTCCATCAGCCGGAGGTCAGCGGCTCCTTACTGTACGAAAAGCGACTTCGTAAGCGAGAAAAAACCGCGAGAAGTAAGCTTGACTTCGGGGGCACGCAGGAAGTCCATCCTGAGCCCACTTCCTGGAAGGCCCATCGGATTTCCTGTCTGAGACTCTGCAGACAATGGGGGCAAACAAGAAAACAACTGTTTATGCCGTG
>NC_079216.1:6193950-6246450 GCF_029633865.1 Lampris incognitus | reverse complement strand
TAAATTGCATTATAGCATTTATTCACTTTTTGGGGCAAAAATAAGAGCTTTCAGTTGTAACTTGGATATAGTTAACAAAACAGAATTCTTATGCAGTAACTTTCAGATATATGTAACAGAACAGAATATGTATTCAGTAACTTTCAGATATATGTAACAAAACAGAATATGTATTCTGTAACTTTTAACAATGCAAACGGGAGCGAGATCTCTTATTAAAATACAATAAATTACACTTGTGAAACAGATGTAATTAGAGAAAAAAGTCCCGTTACCCTTTATATTTTAGGTAGATAAAGGTCTCAGTCACATTTGAGTAAAATAATCCTATTTCTATAAATGTCATAGCATCTTTTTTTCAAAGATATTTTATTTTCACGGACCCCTTGCAATTACACCACGGACCACTAGGGGTCCGCGGGCCCCCGGTTGAGAAACACTGCTGTAAACTACTAATAAGACCCCCTAGCTAACGGGTCTGACCCTTTAGCATGGCGGTTAGTGACGTCGCCTTGTGGTGCAGCACACCCCGTCATGAATCCCGCACCGGGCAAGAAAATAACCGGTTAAACTACAGTTATCTATACTGCATTTCTGATGTTGAAATTGAGTTATAAAAAAAAATTAAATTGTTTTTGCGCTGCACTAGCGCCTCCTCTGGTCGGTCGGGGCGCCCCCCGGATCGGAAGAGCGGGGGTGGAGCAGCGACTTGGACGGCTGAAAAAGAGTGGGGTAACTGGCCAGACACAATTGGGGAGAAAAAAGGAAAAATTCCAATATTTGTTTGTTTGTTTGTTTGTTTTTTTGTGTTTTTGTTTTTGTGGTGCCGTGCCAGTTTTTTTGGCACCAGCACCAGTTTTTTTTTCGGTGGAAAAGCGTGGAACCCGTTCTGGATTAGGCAGCGGTACCGGCACCAGGGCAGTGGAAAAGGTTATTACATGTGAGGTTATTGCATATTTCGACAGCTATGATGCAGTGACCTGAGTGAGAGCCTAGATAATGAGCATAATATAGGTACATCCCATCATGGCTCCTCCCATGCTTTTCGGTAATATTTCCCTTTATGTTAATTGACCAAGGTGGTTGGGAGGGCTGCACAGTCAATAAAGTAAGGGAATAGATCGAAGAAAATGTGAAATTGACCATCGTTCAATTTATTGAATATCATTTGCCACCTGCGAGGCAAGGTGGAGGATGGCACAGTTGCTTAGCCTTAGAGGTTTGTACCCACAGACCTCAGAAATGCTGACGTCATTTTGGGGTTCTCAGACTACATACGGATCCATTTATTTTTCGCCTATTGTGAAAATCTATAGGATTTTTGGATCCTGCTTGTCCGTCATTCTGCTTTTAAAATATATTGATTAATAGAGTAGAGGCCCTGTGATGGCCTGGCGGCCTGTCCAGGGTGTCTCCCCGCCTGCCGCCCAATGACTGCTGGGATAGGCTCCAGCCTCCCCACAACCCTGAGAGCAGGATAAGCGGTTTGGATAATGGATGGATGGATGGAGTATAAGTAGAAATGGTTTAATAATGAGGTTATTACATATTTCAACAGCTATGATGCAGCTGTTGGGTCACTGGGCTGCAAGATCGATTCATCATGTCCCATTGGATGTAAATACACCTTATGCTAAGCTAGCAATTGCTAGCATTTCTTGATCCAGCTTCATAACAAATCAAAATCTGCCTCAGCTAGTGTAGCAAATGCACAAGAGAGCGGTCTTCAGAAGTGAAAAGTATCAATATTATTATTAGATGTGCATAATTGTAATTATGCCTTTTGTACATCGGACTGAAGCAGGGTTTGACTTGAATCCTTAATTTTGCCGTGAAATTTGCATCCCGCTATAGAGGTCTTATGTTTCACAGCAGAAGGGTGCTGGGTTCGATCCTAGCCCATCTGTGTGGAGTTTGCATGTTCTCCCCAAATTCATGTGGGTTTCCCTCCGGGTACTGTGGTTTCCTCCCTCAGTCCAAAGACATGCGTGTCGGGTGAACTGGAGACTAAACTGCCCACAGGTATGAATGGTGTGTGTTGTGTTGGCCCTGTGATGGACTGGCAACATGTCCAGAGTCTCTCCCTACTTTCACCCAGGACCTGATAGAAGAGGCTTTATAGTCCTCTCCAACCCTGAATATGGAGGGATCTAGACCAGCTCGGCCGGCCATCACGGGGAACGTACAGCGAGGCATCGTGGGGCGCTACTTTGCCTGCAGAAACCTGCAGCTGACAGGCGAAAAGAAGCAGTCAGTGATTTTGTGTCTTTCCTTAATCACCCATAGGGGTCTTGCTGTGGTGTGACGTTATCAGAATGGGGCACTGACATCTGATTTGGGGGCAATGGGAGCATAGAGGATAAGTAAATGAATAAATACTGAATGAATGACTTGCTGTGATCTCACCAGACCTGAAATTACCAACACACATTGGTGTGATACCAATCTAACTGAACTGATGTGTTTTTATATTTATAATCTAATAGCATAATAGTATAGGATTTGAAAAGTGTGTTTGTCTAAGTATTACTTGATTAGTCGTTTAAGATATTAGTATAATATTTTAGAATCCGGGGATAATAGTATCAGTGAAGTAGTGTAACATAATTAGTTTGTTTTACGAGTGTAATATGTTGGTATATATTTTACTAGCACATTTCATTTATCTGAGTTACTGTATGCACTGGACAAGTGAATAAGTTCTTGAACAACTCTAGACGGCTGCAAGCCCAACACGGACGCACATGAGGGGGGGGGGGGCACATTGACAAAACTCATAATTTGGTCATATTTCCAGGTGGTACTTTACCATTTGGAAATGATGTATGTGTGTGTGTGTGTGTGTGTGTGTGTGTGTGTGTGTGTGTGTGTGTGTGTGTGTGTGTGTGTGTGTGTGTGTGTGTGTGTGTGTGTGTGTGTGTGTGTGTGTGTGATCAGGTGGCTCTAGAGTGAGACCGGGTTGTGTCTTTGATTTGCCTCTTTGAACGTGTTATTATGCGTTTGTTCCATATGGGAAGACCCATGTCAGCCAGAGTCCAGTTCGAAAAGGCGTGTGTGTGTGTGTGTGTGTGTGTGTGTGTGTGTGTGTGAGTTCAGTGTGACTTTGTGTGGGAGGGTTAAGTTTGTGGATGTGTGTGAGTGGGGGGGGTGTCTGTGATTTTATGTGTGTGTGTGTGTCCCGACAGTGTTGTGCATGCAGTAACTTAACAGCGGTGCATCAGCGCTTCATGAGTCAGGGCTATATGAACAACGACACCCCATGTGGTCAGAGACACCCCAGGGTTTCACATACACCTCTCTGTCTAATCTGATGAAATACTCAGAAGTCATTTAAGTGTTTCTTTTGTGTATTTGCTGCCTTTTATTCTACTGCTTTTACTTGTTCTTCTGTTGTGCGTTTCCCGCTCAGTTTAACCTGATGTCGTGTGAAGACCACCTCACGTGGCTTTATGTCCCATATAGATTAAACTGACCTGACTTTAAAGCCCAGACCTGGGGGCAGATAGCCATCAAGCCTACATTAGTGCCATGCTGAATGCCTGGAGATTTTCTGCCTCGCAGGGCAATAAAGCGAGTGGCAGAAAGGCCCGGCCGTTCGGAGTGGGGTTTTTCAGGGTTAGTTGTTGGACTGCACCGGGACAAACGACACGGCTGTCACTCAGTTGTATTGATCTGAATGATGGTGACACAGTGAACGCCACCAGTGTGGGCTGCTATCTGATTTTGTGTGTTTGTGTGAGGATGTCATTCAAGGCTAACCACACACAAACCCCGCGTGCCGTCTGACTCACAACATGGGGGCGTCTCACAGTAAGCTGTAGATAGAATCACTCGATGGAGACTTGATGCTTTCACGCCTCGCTCGCTCCATCACACTACACAGGACGGCATCGACCTTACTGCTGCCCGTCCTCCCACTGTGTTTTGTGTGTGTGTGTGTGTGTGTGTGTGTGTGTGTGTGTGAGAGAGAGAGAGAGAGAGAGAGAGAGAGGGGAAGAGAGGGAAAGAGGGAGGGAGAAAGAGAGGGAGAGAGAGAGAGAGAGAGAGAGAGAGGGGAAGAGAGGGAAAGAGGGAGGGAGAAAGAGAGGGAGAGAGAGAGAGAGAGAGAGAGAGAGAGAGAGAGAGGGAGAGAGGGGGAGGCAGAGAGAGAAAGAGGGAGAGAGGGAGGGGAGAGAGAGGGAGAGAGAGACAGGGGAGAAAAAGATAGAAATTATTCAGTGGTATGTATTGGTAAGAGTAAAGCTGGATGAGCATAACGAGATACTGAGAGAGAGTGAAACAAAGAGTCACTGAAAGAGGAAGAAAGGAATTCACACAAGAAACCGCCATAAGGAATGCCTCCCAGTGTGTGTGTGTGTGTGTGTGGGTGGGTGGGTGGGTGGGTGTCTGTCTGTCTGTTGGCCGCGGCGTTGCACAGCTTTTTTTCCATCACACAAGAAACTGCCATAAAGAATGCATCCCAGTGTGTGTGTGTGTGTGTGTGTGTGTGTGTGTGTGTGTGTGTGTGTGTGTGTGTGTGAGACTTTGACTTTGGTTGCATGTGTGACTGTATCTGTGTGTGTTTGTGTATGTTTACAGAATTCCACCCATAAAAGAGCCTGATAGCGAGTGTCCATCCATCTACTGATAGGGATCTCCTTCATGGCTTGTTATGCAACCTCCTCTGGAGGCCTGCCTCTGACCCCGGTATCTCTGTCTGTTCTGCACGGGGCACACTGGTCACCAGGAACCCACACTGGTCACCAGGAACCCACACTGGTCACCAGGAACCCACACTGGTCACCAGGAGCCCAGTCCTGCTTCTGTGACACTGACACCGAGGGTTAAGCCTCTCCGCTGCGCCTGACATGTTGTCTGCAGCGAAGCCACAATTCACCCTTTGTAAAGTCCCGCCCTTCTCCCGTCCTCCTTGGTTACTGTTGCTAGGTTGCACAAACAACAGCCTCAGAGAGTGTGTATCCATAGAAAATCTGCTGAAAACACATGTCGGCTTAATTGACTTTCATTTCTATTTAATTTAGGCGTTCCTTTAAAAAAAAAGCTTTGTCTCTGTGAAGACACATCTCAGAAGCAGGAGTGTGACTGAAAATGAAAATGATGAAAAGCCTTTTGTAATTTTCAGATGTCTTAACTGTCATATGGCTGCCGCCTGTGACGTAAATGCTAAAGCTAACCATCGCCCCTCCACCGACTTACCTCTCCAATCTCTCTCTGACCACTTTTGGAGCCAGGGGTCTCAAATACCTTCTAAATGTGGGCAACAGGGCCTTCAGTATGCAGTGGAGTGTAACATACTGTACATGTAAAGCATTCACATCCACATCCATACACTCAAGATGAAGAGACAGACTGAAGGACGTTAGCAATGTCTATGTCAGATTTAAGGATGTACACAATGACTGCTAAGTGTCAAACATTAGTACTCATGTTAATGTTTACCTTTAGGCTGCTAACGCTAGGCTCACGCTGATCTACTTTTGAGGCCTTGCTCAGGTTCAACAGGTGGTTTCTGTACATTTCTAGTACAGTGGAACAACTGAAAACAGCACATATCTTGATACTGACGACGTTTTAAATCTATGATGCTCAAGATTCACATGCAAACAAATGCACTTTTCTTTACTTTCTGTCGCTGACATATTTAGGATAATAGCTTATCCATGATTGCGTTTGTGGTTGTTCATGTGAATGGTTGGTGTCTGTTAGGACTTTACCAGGAAAAATTATAGGGTGCATAGTGCTTTCCATCGTCATAGCAGCCAAATGAGGAAGAAGAAGGAAGATAGTGTTGAATTTGAGGAAGTGAAGTTGTTGTGTCTAACAAGCAGATATGACAGAACAAGCTGGTGAAAGACCTTTACCAACAGATAGTACAACATCCATAAGTAAAACTCAGGTCCAATCAGGTTTGTTGGTTTAGGCGTCTGGGTAGCGTAGTGGTCTATTCCGTTGCTCCTGGTCTATTCCGCCTCCTCTGTTCGGGGGGGAGGGGGAACTGGGGGGAATAGCATGATTTTCCCATGTGCTACGTCCCCATGGCAAAACTCCTCACTGTCAGGTGAAAAGAAGCAGCTGGCAACTCCACATGTATCGGAGGAGGCATGTGGTGGTCTGCAGCCCTCCATGGATCAGCAGAGGGGGTGGAGCAGCGACTGGGACGGGTCGGAAGAGTGGGATAATTGGCCCGGTACAATTTGGGAGAAAAGGGAGGGGGGGGGGTTAGGTTTAGTGTCTCAGTTTCATTTTGAATAGATCACTGGGAGTTAAGGCCTATGCACACCAGTTCCAAAATTTTTGTATGACTGTTTTTCTTCAAATTTGTCATTGTGGGCCAACAACTCTCAAAAATCTCTGAGAGCTTATTGAAGGATGCAAAAAATCACAGAGAACTGAAACTGTTTCGAAAACATTTATGATGGACAACTTTCTTGGAGTTCGTGTTTAAACTTAAAGGATAAATACGTGGGGTCGTATTTATTTTCGGTCGAAAAATTCGGACTTGGTGTGCAATAGCCTTTAAAGTGGTCAAACACCATTGCCTTCACTGTGTTGTCGTGATAGCTGTCAGGAAGTTAAACAAAAATAACAATCTTCAGAACTGAACCTTTAATGAGAAAGATCCGGAATTCAAAACTGTTTCAGCTGAATATGGGGAATTTCAGAAATGAATGATCACTCGTCTACATTCCACTGCAGTCTGGTGTGTATGGGTATTTTCTCTCAGCTCCAGTGTCCACGCATCCACCCAGCCCTTGGCAAACAATACCCTTTTCCTTTACATTTCCCCTGCCACAACATGCACGGCATGTCACACCAATCATACATCATATAGTGAAGGTCAGGGGGGCGGGGTAGGTAGAGGTCTCCGGGGTCATACATCCCCCATGATGTTTTTATTGGCCTCAGCAGATGGCTTCCCTTGCCTACACCATTGTCATGGTGGCCATCTTGCTCCAGGGGTCAGCGTTAACAATGGCCGCCAATGACTGCAGGAGACAAAGGCCTTAGTCAAGGCTTCCCTGCTCCCCAATTGAGTTTCCCCAGAAACTAAGCTGTCAGATTTATTTGCTTTTACAAGATGTGGAGACACGGCTTGTCACGTTTCGGCAGAGAGAGGGCGTACAAGTCCCTCAGCAAAATGGAGATGAGTTCAATCTCAGAAACACTACTTGTTCAAGAGAAACAATCATGATGTTCAACATGATCTCTATGTGTATGTTGCAGGGATACAACTCCATTAGTATCTGTGATACTGAGTGGTCTTTTTTTTTTTTTTAATTTCCCCCCCTTTTTCTTCCAGTTGTAATTGGCCAATTAACCCACTCTTCCGAGCCGTCCCGGTCTCTGCTCCACCCCCTCTGCCAATCCGGGGGAGGGCTGCAGAATACCACATGCCTCCTCTGATACATGTGGAGTCGCCAGCCGCTTCTTTTCACCTGACAGTGAGGAGTTTCACTAGGGGGACGTAGCACATGGGAGGATCACGCCATTCCCCCCAGTTCTCCTCCCCCCGAACAGGTGCCCTGACTGACCAGAGGAGGTGCTAGTGCAGCGACCAGGGCACATACCCACATCTGGCTTCCCACCCACAGACACGGCCAATTGTGTCTGTAGGGACGCCCGACCAAGCCGGAGGTAAACATGGGGATTTGAACAGGCGATCCCCGTGTTGGTACGCAACGGAATAGACCGCTACGCTACCCAGACGCCTCAGAAAACAACTTTCTGATGAAATCCAGGCAATGTCGTTGACCATGGGCTGACAATGAGAGAGTCTGGACAGAGAGTCCAGCCTAACTTGAGCCAATTTCCTGTTGCCTCTGTCATCCGAACAGTTAGACTTGAGCACAGCTATGTATCAGAATTTTCATTCACTGTAAATCAGGACTCCACAAATCATACTGTATACGTCAGCTGTTGTGTGACACCTATTTACTTCATGACTGGCTGCCAGGTCACACACTCTATAACTGTACAAGGATCCTACACAATTTACTGTGGAAAAATATATCTTCAGGCTACACTGACCAATCAGTATATTGTTGGTTTTTCTAAAGGACAGAGAGACAAAGACATAATATTGGGAGGGTTTCAGCGTTCAATTAGGCACAGGAAACAGCAACAATCAACTTGGTTTTGGCAAATAATGCAATTAGACTCCGAGAGGTTCAAAGCCACATCACAAGGGGCGACACAATTTTCACCAACAACTGGAAAGTTAGCCCATCCACATTGGTCCGTATTCTCCATCGAAACCAAGTTCACATGAAGCAACTTTACCGGAGCCTTTTGAGAGAAACTCTGAAAGAATCAAAGATCTGAGACATGAATATGTGGATGTAAGTACAAGATTGACTACAGTACACTACACACAGTACAGCATTTTCCCAGTGTACTGGACTACACCATATTGAGTGATTTTTTTTTGTTGCCCCCTCCGAGTCCTGGAAATGGATGCAATTTTGATCCCACATAAGATTATTTTCATCGATGAGGCTGGCTTCAACCTCACAAAGACCAGGGGAAGCGGAAGAAACATCATTAATCTTAGAGCCATTGTAGATGTTCCTGGCCAATGGGCGGCAACATCACAACTTACACACATATTAATGGTGTCCTCCACCACCCTGCCCACCTTGGTCCATACAACACAGCCCACATGGTCACATGTTTGGACAGACTGCACACCATTTTGATACTGGTGGACCATACGGATGACGCAGAGCAGCATCTAGATAAGTTGTAGTAGTATGGGACAATGTCAGCTTCCATCGTGCAGCCCTGGTCCAAAACTGGTTTGTTCACCACCCACAATTTCCTGTTCAATACCGTCCACCCTGCTGTCCATTTCTCAGTCCAGTTGAAGAGTTCTTTGCGGCATGGTGGAGAAAGGTGTATGACCGTCACCCCTATGTGTGCATGCCTGCTCTGCAGGCAATGGAAGAGGCATGTGATGATACTGATGTGGGTGTTATCCAGGGCTGGATACGACAAGATGCTTCTTCCCTTGACGTCTAGCCAGGGAAGATATCACCTGTGATGTTGATGAGGTGCTGTTACCAGACCTAGCTAGGCGGCGAGATGCAGCCTATGTATTTTTTCTGTACATTTTTTCATTTCTGTGTACTGTATTACTGTATTCAATAGAGAGCATTTTTTTGCTCACACAACTGTAATGTATACTGTTGTGCATATGTTGCACCGATTTGTTGTGCAGAAAAATAAAACGGTTTTGTTTTGACAGTATATCTGTGTTTCTGCACATACGTATTTCTGCAGATTTGGAACAAGCTCTCTCTGCAGAATTCTCTACATACAGAACTATTTTATTAAGACAAAGCCCACCAACGATGGCAGCGCTTTTGATTGAGCACAGCAGTGTGTAGTTGGCGGGACAAATATCGGGTAATATGAACGAAGTGTGTGCCATTTGGTGCGAAAGTTCAATTTCGATAAGCGTTTATGCAGTTTGGAACGCAGTGCTTCATTTTGCAGGATATATGAGGTGTTTTACACTTTGGGTGTATGGTTTGGAGAATTGTGTTGAGTGTTTTGAGAAAATGAGCTGTGTTTTCAAAAAGGTGTGTTAGCAATTGGAAAAAAGCTGCAAGACACCGGAGCAGGACACTTTTCTGCACAATTTAAGAGACACATAGAGGATTGCTTGGTAAGGTGGCTGCAACATATATACACTACCGTTCAAAAGTTTGGGATCACCCAAACAATTTCGTGTTTTCCATGAAAAGTCACACTTATTCACCACCATATGTTGTGAAATGAATAGAAAATAGAGTCAAGACATTGACAAGGTTAGAAATAATGATTTGTATTTGAAATAAGATTTTTTTTTACATCAAACTTTGCTTTCGTCAAAGAATCCTCCATTTGCAGCAATTACAGCATTGCAGACCTTTGGCATTCTAGCTGTTAATTTGTTGAGGTAATCTGGAGAAATTGCACCCCACGCTTCCAGAAGCAGCTCCCACAAGTTGGATTGGTTGGATGGGCACTTCTTTGAGCAGATTGAGTTTCTGGAGCATCACATTTGTGGGGTCAATTAAACGCTCAAAATGGCCAGAAAAAGAGAACTTTCATCTGAAACTCGACAGTCTATTCTTGTTCTTAGAAATGAAGGCTATTCCATGCGAGAAATTGCTAAGAAATTGAAGATTTCCTACACCGGTGTGTACTACTCCCTTCAGAGGACAGCACAAACAGGCTCTAACAGGTACTATTTAATGAAGATGCCAGTTGGGGACCTGTGAGGCGTCTGTTTCTCAAACTAGAGACTCTAATGTACTTATCTTCTTGCTCAGTTGTGCAACGCGGCCTCCCACTTCTTTTTCTACTCTGGTTAGAGCCTGTTTGTGCTGTCCTCTGAAGGGAGTAGTACACACCGGTGTAGGAAATCTTCAATTTCTTAGCAATTTCTCGCATGGAATAGCCTTCATTTCTAAGAACAAGAATAGACTGTCGAGTTTCAGATGAAAGTTCTCTTTTTCTGGCCATTTTGAGCGTTTAATTGACCCCACAAATGTGATGCTCCAGAAACTCAATCTGCTCAAAGAAGTGCCCATCCAACCAATCCAACTTGTGGGAGCTGCTTCTGGAAGCGTGGGGTGCAATTTCTCCAGATTACCTCAACAAATTAACAGCTAGAATGCCAAAGGTCTGCAATGCTGTAATTGCTGCAAATGGAGGATTCTTTGACGAAAGCAAAGTTTGATGTAAAAAAAATCTTATTTCAAATACAAATCATTATTTCTAACCTTGTCAATGTCTTGACTCTATTTTCTATTCATTTCACAACATATGGTGGTGAATAAGTGTGACTTTTCATGGAAAACAAAATTGTTTGGGTGATCCCAAACTTTTGAACGGTAGTGTATATAGAGATGATACTGAACATCGTGATTGTTTCCCTTTTAAGTGAGTTTTAGGGTGGCAGTTGTGTTCAAATGGTGATCGACCATGCTGATGTCCGAGCAGCACTCGCCAAACAATAGACGAGGACGGCCTGAAACGTCGCGTTATTTTCAGTGTAACATAATACTTGTATTATTCTTTACAATCTCCAGTTTCCCCTTCTCTTTTTGTCAACCCCCCCCCACTCCTCTTTAAACTGCCTCCCTCCTTCCCTATCGCCCCTCAGCCCCCTGTGATATGCAACACCCGTCTGTCCCAACCCCGAGAAGAAATTAAATGTAAAACTAAACGTCTCCTCAGAGGCTGTATACATTCCACACAGCCGCCCCTCCTGCTTTCCCATGCTGGATTTTCTGTTCTACGCTTCTCTGATTTTTTTTTTTAATCATTATTGGGTTTTAATAAAGAAGGAAGAAAAGAAGAAGAGAGAGGGAAGGAGAAAAGAGGTTGATGTCTCTGCTCAAACATGTGACCTCTGCTCAGCTCACAGCTGAAAATCATTTGGGCCGGCAAGCCGAAGGAGGGCTGATGCAAACATACCTACTCACTCACTCACTCTCTCTCTCTCTCTCTCTCTCTCTCTCTCTCTCTCTCTCTCTCTCTCTCTCTCTCTCTCTCTCTCTCTCTCTCTCTCTCTCTCTCTCTCTCTCTCTCTCTTAACAACAGATACAAAGGAAGGAAGAATACAGGCAACGAGACTAACGAGTGCTTTAAGTTGCGCTGTAGGTGATGTTCGAAACTGACAGAAAACAAATTATAGCTTTTTCTTGTAAGATGAGAACGAAACTCCCCCTAAGTGTCTATATTTTCTTGCTGGAGCAACAACAAGAGAAAACAAAAACCAGTCATTTTAAAACACTGCACCCAGAGGGCCAATTATGTCGTTAACTCGAGGAAGAGTCCAGCTATCTTGCTGGGTTTTTCACGTAATCTCACAAAATTGTGTGGTTTTCTTGATGCTTTTCGGGGATGTCTTTGGGGACAACAATGTGTGGAATTGGTGTTGCATTTCCTACATAGTCAAAGGGGGTTGGGGAGAGAAGTGTCAGGGTTAGCTAATGCTGGATTTATTGGGAGGAGGGGAGCGGGGGGTCTCAGGGGCAGGCCTTGCTCAGGAAATGTTTGACGGCCCACGAATGCCCTGAAGTATCCCCAACACATCTGGATGAAGTCAAAACGCACGCACACACATGAAGGAAAACACAGAAATGCATGCACCCACATGCGTGTAACACATATACACACCGACTTCCATGTTAGCGGGTACGATGGACTGTCCGGCAGGATGTGTGTCTTTATGTATTTGTTCTTGGTTTGAGATTCTGTGCGAGTGTGAAGGTTTGTGTTGAAACTCATCTGTAAATTTTCCCATTTAACATGTGTGCATAACACACACACAGCGGCCCCGACCCGTCGTCTTCCGGGGGAATCAGGAGGCGTTGGATGTGTTGTTACCATGCAACCCATCCTCCTCTACAGTAACAATGCCTCTGAATGCAGCTGGACAACATATTAAATATTTAAGACATGTTGCATTGATTTTGTCAGAGATAGAAAAGTAGGCAACATCATGAATATGGCGTTGATTAATGTGCTTTTGATGCGGCCCGTTGAGTTTCCTGAAGGCCGGGCCGGTTGCAGTAGTCTTGTGACCCCTGCTTGTCTTGCAGGTGTTGGATAGCTGGTTGAGTACTGATCTGATATGGGCAAACCTTGCCCAAGCTCATGGAGGGTTTGCCGATAGACTACGTTATATGAAATAAAAACAGCAGTGCTACATAGTGTTGTTGTTCAAATGAGAAAATGCGGAAAAATGCAGCCATCAGCAAAACCAGGAAGTAAGTTTTCACATTCACAGGTTGTCTGCCAGTAACATCTGTGAATGTGAAAACTACAACTCTTACTTCCTGGTTTGCAGGTTGCACTGTGTCCTTATTGCAATTTCTTATGCAGATAAAAACTCGGTGTAGCTCTGTTATTCACATTTTCCTTTACAGTTTGGTCTATCAGCAAACCAGGAAGCATATTTTCATAATTCACGGATTGTCCACCAGTGACTTCACTGGCTGACACAATTTCAAAGGCTGCTCAGTATTATGGTTGCAAATGGAATGTTTTATAGATGGAGATTATGTAGAAAGAAATGATCAGTTCCCTTTGCAAACCACTGAACCCAAGTATAATCTAAATTCTTTGCAGAGAAGGCACTGTACACTCAAATTCAAGAACAACTTTCAGAAAATGTTTCTTTAAATCTTTGTTTGTGTATGTTTTTAATGCCATCTAGTCAGCACGCACGACAACAGTGTATTTACTTCCAAGTTTGCATATCTGATTGTATTTACTAAAGATGGTTTTGTCTGGGGCATCCGGGCGGCGTGCCGGTCTATTCCGTTGCCTACCAACACGGGGATCGCCTGTTCGGATCCCCCTTTTACCTCCGGCTCGGTCAGGCGTCCCTACAGACACAATTGGTTGTGTCTGTGGGTGGGAAGCCGGATGTGGGTATGTGTCCTGGTCGCTGCACTAGCGCCTCCTCTGGTCGGTCGGGGCGCCTGTTCAGGGGGATCCCCCCGGTGAAACTCCTTACTGTCGGGTGAAAAGCGGCTGGCAACTCCACGTGTATCGGAGGAGGCATGTGGTAGTCTGCAGCCCTCCCCGGATTGGCAGAAGGGGTGGAGCAGCAACCGGGACGGCTTGGAAGAGTGGGGTAATTGGCCGGATACAACTGGGGAGAAAAGGAGGGGGGGGAAATCCACACACACAAAAAAAGATGGTTAAGTCTAAATTATGCTTCTGATTGGAAAAGAATTCTGTGGTTCTGTTAAGCCATTTCAGAGAGAATGCATAAACATCGAGAGATACGTCATACTATATCGTCAAAAGTTTTAAAACTATCGAGATATCAGTTTTAGCCCTATTTAGATCAGTGGGTCAGACTGCTGGACTCCAGTCCTCAGACCTTCTCCCGACCGCCATTTATGGGCTTAGCTGTTGAGGGGGACCATTCATTCAGCTCCATTCCTGTAAGGTTTCATGGTTTCTGGTTTCATTACACTTTGACAAATGGAGCAAATAATGGTTTGAAACGGGACAAGCGTGTCCCTCACACTCGCCTTGGTGCCGCTCGGCTGTAATAAAGAACACGGAGAAATGTGTAGCGCTGGAAAACAAACAGCACAACGAGGAAGTCGTTTTCTGGACGGGAAGGGCAGCTCACACGGAAATGTGAAAAGGGAGGAAAACAAAAGCGCCTGTGGTAGTCGCCTTGAAAATGATCCAGAAAATCTCTTCTGATGGGTTGGAAAAGGCTGTGTGACAAATAGTCAACAACTTTCATTGGGGGAAAAAAAAAAGTTGAACTAAGGGCCCCTGTTATGTATTTGAAATGCCGTGGATGTTTTCCTAATGGGACTGAATTATGTTAAGAGTTTCCTGCATTTTCTATAGGTTTTCCAGCACACCACACAGGTTTTGGGTCCTCGTGTGTTTATGGCAGTGGGTTAGTCATTAAAATCCTGTATCCTCCAATTACTAATGAAGAAGGTGCGGTGGCTGGGTTTACAGGGCGTTTCAAAGGATGCAGAAATGACAAGTTTGAGCTTTTTGGTAAGGTTTATTTGAACAAGTCCTCTTCTCGGTCTTCTTTTTCACCAATGTAAATTACGTCTTTACTTTAAAATCTGATTCAGGTTTATATTCAGATATGCTTTTAAAATGTTGGACTTGGAAATGCGTCATGAGAGAAACTCACGTAACCGTTCGTATAATAAACAACATACAGCAGAGTCGGTCTCAGCCCAGCATTTAAAACCATCACATATGTAATAATCAATAAACTGTATGAAGATTCACGCCTAGTATCGCTACGCATTACACGGCACCTTTCCCCAATCTGACATCACAACTTAAAGCACGTAAGTTGTGAAACAGAAACTATTTTAACAAGCCATTAAGGAGCCACCAGTACAGTTCCAAATTCTCATGGATTCAGCCAACGTGTCTTGGAATGCAAAATAACTCAATCTGGGAGATTTGCTGATGATCTCACAGGGAACGGTGACTGCCTGCTGTTCCTTCAAGGTCCACATTATGTTTTGGCACATTTATGCAACACTGACGTGGTCAACTGCTTTCCTTCACCGACAAATGCATTATCGCTTTTATTGAGTCCAATAGTGGTTGGTTTTCATTGGTCACAGCATTAATTCCAACATTCCAATGGTTTTTTTATGAACTGGGTTTTAAGGTTTTTGGTTAATTGTCTTTCTCTCTCTTTATGATAATCATTGTTTACTCTGGCTCTTGGTAGTGTGTGTGTGTGTGTGTGTGTGTGTCTGAGTGAAAAGAGAAATGTTATGAACCTGTGGTCCTGTGTTTTGTTTGTGACTCTGTGTGACTCACCTATGGCATATAAGATGAGCTGTTTGCCCTGCCCAAAAAAAATGAAAAAATGAAACGAAACAAATCAATCAGGTTTTCACAATGTCATATCATTATAGTATTATCATTATAGATTGAGTCCTTAAATGCTAAATACAAGTGTGATGCATACTAACTGATTTTCTGTGTTTGTGTGTGTGTGTGTGTGTGTGTGTGTGTGTGTGTGTGTGTGTGTGTGTCTGTCCAGGATGCCAGCTGCTAACACCATGACTGGTGGGAGAGCCCTGCTGCTCTGTACAAACACTGACAACTGTATCTACCAATCAGTCAACGGGTAGGTACCAGATGGACCAATCACAACACTGCAAATCTCTGTAATGCAGTCAGTACAGAAAAGCTCCCTGTATTGAGTGGTAACATGTTACCTGACCAACAAACACAAATTCAGGATTTGTGTTAGTTCACGATTTTGTTCGGGAATTCGTTTGAAACAAGTTACTAAACTATGCTACATGTCATCTGATCTCTCTCCTTCCTCTTGAGAATGTCCTTCATGTCACTTTTCGATGTCTAGCTAGTGTCTACATGTTCCCATCTAATAAAAAAATAATTTGTTCTATTAACCTGCTTAATCTGGTAAAGGGTCACATGGGGCATCGGGCAGAAGGACAGGTCACCAGTCCCTGAAAAACCACTATCAGTTTCACATCGACTCAAATTTTCTAATTTTAGTTAGGATTCTAGCTGCAGCATTCTGAACCATCTGAAGGCTTTTAGTACTAGCACATGGTAGACCTGAAAACAGAGCATTACAATAATCAAGTCTGGATGAAACAAATGCATATATTAGAGTCTCTACATCAGCCATGGACAGGAAAGACCGAATTTTAGCTATGTTATGTAAGTGAAAAAAGGCAGTCTTGGTGACACCAAGATTTTTGGCTGCCACACTTTGTGTAATCACAGCGTTGTTGATTGTTATTGTTACTTGAACTGGTGTCTGTGTCTAACAGGGCCAACGTCCAGCATCTCAGTTTTAATCAAATTTAAAAGCAGAACATTTAGTGACACCCAATTTTTCACAGAAGCCAAGCAGGCCTCTAAATTAGTCATTTGGGTATGATCATCAGCCCTTATAGGCACATACAGCTGAGTATCATCAGCATAGCGATGGAAATTTATTCCATGACTGCGTATAATTTGGCCAAGAGGTGAAATATAAAGAGAGAAAAGTAGAGGGCCAAGAACTGAGCTCTGGGGTACGCCATATTTATTGTCAGAGAATCTTGATGTAGCATAATAGCAGATACAATGTATTCTTCCAGATAAGTAGGACTTAAGCCAAGAGAGC
Organism: Lampris incognitus; assembly: GCF_029633865.1. NCBI lineage: Eukaryota > Metazoa > Chordata > Actinopteri > Lampriformes > Lampridae > Lampris > Lampris incognitus. The sequence continues at coordinate 6,229,790 of NC_079216.1, read as the reverse complement.
TAAGCCAGAGACACCAAAATTACGATTTATTCTGTCTAATAATATACAGTGATCAATGATGTCAAAGGCTGCACTGAGGTCCAGTAGCAGAAGCACAGACGTGGAATCAGAGTCCATAGCTAGTAGGAGATCATGCACCACTCTGGTCAGAGCAGTTTCAGTGGAGTGACAATGATCTGTTATTTGGTCGACAATGATCTGATATTTATGAAACCAAATCATACCAGCAATGAATGGAAACAATCTGAGAGGCAGAGGAGGAAGAGTACGTGTAAGATGTGGTGGACAAAGAAGAAGAAGAGTGGGAGAGCCAGGAACATAATTGGCCAATGTGCCATTGTGGAAGTCCCTGGTCAGTGTGGCGGCAACATGACCCTTTGTCCAGCCATGAGTAATTGTGGGGTTCTCCACCATCATACCACTTTGGGGCCACATGACATCGAACATCTTTACATTTCTGAGTCAACTTCGGGATGGTTTGTTTGAGTGTGAACAGTGTGCAGGATCATAAGCAGGCAGGATATCCTGTCTATGTCATTTTTTGGGACAACATTAGTTTTCCCCATGGTGTCTGGATACGGGAGTGGTTCAAAATCAATCAACAAGTCATAGTAAAGTTTTGCCTTCCACCATACGCCCCTTTCCTCAACCCAATAGAAGAGTTTTTCCTCTGCATGACGGTGGAAGGTCTATGACCAAAGCCCCTATACCAGGGAAAATCTCGAATAGGTAATGGACTTGGTCTGTGGTGACAGAGGTGTGAAGTCTTGTCAAGCCTGGATCCGGCACACCAGAGGGTTTTCCCCCCATTGCCTGGCAAGGGTGAACGTTGCCGGTGATGTAGACGTTCTCTGGCCTGCCAGCACAAAGACATGATGCTGAGACACAATAAATGACTCGTTGACTTTGATTTTGCAGTTGCACAACATTTTGCATTGCATGCTGTAATGTTCTTTTCATTTAGATTCCTTTATTTGTCCTTGTGATATTTTGTGTAGGGATGCCCGACCAAGCCAGAGGTAACACGGGGATTCGAACTGGCGATCCCCGTGTTGGTAGGCAATAATAGACCGCCACGCTACCCGGACGCGCTAGGGTTAATAGTTCTGTCTGTGCCCGTGACAAAGGCAATAGCAAAAAGAATTTGACTTGGTCCCCGGGTGCCGCACTGCTCCTATACCATAGGACAGGTTAAATGTAGAGGATGAATTTCATTGTATGCTTGCCTACAATGACAAATAAAGTGTCCTTCGTCTTTCTTTAAAGTATGATCTATTTGATTTTGAGCACAGATAAAATAGTTTTGAGGTGAGTGATTGATTTTGCCAGAAGAGTCAGTGGTTTTGTGAATGTAGTTTGAAGATTGGGTTTTGTGTTTACAGTTTTTAGAAAAGGGTGGAAGGTTTCAAGAAATGAGTTAGCAATTGTGAAAAACTGTAAAAATAATCCTTAAAAAAGCACAGTATTTTCACTTTAGTCCTGCAAAAAGACTCTACTAATGTACTAATAGTCTACACTGTCTATTAAAACTTGAACTGTTTTGGTGTAACTCATATTTACAGAGAAAACAGTCTTTTCCTGTTCACAGAGCTAGTCCCACGGTTACTAGATGTACCTGCAAGCATTGAGCGAGTACGCACTATCTTTCTTTTTTTTTAGCCCCTTTTTCTCCCCAGTTGTATCTGGCCAATTATCTCACTCTTCCGAGCTGTCCTGATCTCTGCTCCACCCCCTACGCTGATCCGGGGAGGGCTACAGACTACCACATGCCTCCTCCGATACATGTGGAGTCACCAGCCGCTTCTTTTCACCTGACGGTGAGGAGTTTCGCCAGGGGATCGTAGCATGTGGGAGGATCACACTATTCCCCCCAGTTCCCCTTTCTCCCCGAGCAGGCGCCCCGACCGACCAGAGGAGGCGCTAGTGCAGTGACCAGGACACATTCCCACATCCGGCTTCCCACCCGCAGACACGGCCAATTGTGTCTGGAGGGACGCCAAACCAAGCCGAAGGTAACACGGGGATTCGAACCGACGATCCCCATGTTGGTAGGCAACGGAATAGACCGCCACGCCACCCAGCTGCACTAGGATGCACTGTCTTTACAAACTGCTACACCCATAATGCTTCTATTATGCTCGCACACTCTCATCTCTTAATTTTTTACTTCCCAGGTATCTGACGTCGCGCGTTATTTTTTGACGCTGCTAACAGAGAACAATTTAGTATAAAAATATAGAGTAAATTTGGTCAAGAAAATCACCATCATCTATGTGATTGTATCACGCTCTCGTTAGTGAACCTTCTGTATTTTTTTGGGTATACTCTTCCTTTAAGTTCCACGTCTTTTGCTCTTTCATGTTACTTTCCACACGGTACATAGACAGCCCTGAAATTACACCCGCCAGGCCATTGGAGAGTTCTCCACGGCTCTCAGACAAGCAGAAGGCGGACCGTTCCTTTAAGGTCAGTGGAGTATCAATAGCAGAGCAGAGCAGGGCTGGCCATCTGGCGTCTGAATACTTTAACTGCCCCCCACCCCCCTGCTGCCACCGTCTGATGCCCCTGCGGTCGGTCTCCATAGACCCTTCTGTCGCCTTTGCAATATGTATTAGTGCCATTCAGATTGTAATAGAGGGGTTTGGTTTGCCCTACAACAGATTTTACTGCCTCTTGTTTTAAAGGTTATGTAATGGGGAGGTATTTGCCTGTGTTCAAATCCTAAAGGCATTTGGGGTATCTCTCTGAGGGAATTTGGGAAGGTGAGTTGATATTTTGAGGTATTTCCTAACCTGTATAATATCCGCATTAGGACTCAAAACCAGGCTGTTCGCCACCTTCTTTTAGGAGATGAAAGTTTTAGTTTAATATTGTTGCTCCTCCTCCACCTCCTGGTCCCGTGTGAGCTCAGTTGGTCAGAGATGCTTTTGTACCGTGGTCCTCCTCTCTCTCCTTCCACCCACATTGACCAACCCCCCCATCCATTGCTAGCACCCATTCTCTCGCTTTCTTTCTCGCTCTCTCTCTCCCCCTATTTACAACAAGTGCTTTTCCACATCAAAAAAGAACACTATTGATCCCCTTCTCCATTTATTCTTCTCTCTCATTCTTCCCTCTCCTCTGTCTTTACCACTTTCTTTCGAAACCCCCCCCACATACACACACACACACACACACACACGCAACACACACTCCTGCTCTCGCTCTCATTTTCTTGGCTTTGCTATTTGACCTAGTTTTTCCCCTCTGTTGCTTCATGCTTAATAAAAACTGCTGCCTCAACCTAGGAAGGGGAAAGAAGGGGGTGGGGGTGCGAGTGAGTGAGAAAGGAAGTAAGAGAGAGAAAAAGAGAGAGGGGTGGGGGTGGGGTAGTTGGTTAGTGAGGGAAGCCAACTAATAAAACTAAGGGATTATTTTTAGTTACACTTCGTCATTGTTCATAGTCGTAATCCAAATGTTGAAGTTACCCTATGGATTTATTTATTTTTGAAATTTCACAATTCTCAGGAGGAAACTCTAAATCGGTCATCCCCCCACTCTTCCCCAAAGGATTTCCTCCACGTTGCTTCGCCATTGGTTCTCAAATCACCCCGGTGAGGTTGGGCTTCCTCCACTCGTCACAGATCCGATCGTTTGATGAACGGGGCGTCGGGCCAAAATAGAGTTTATTGGGTCAGAGTCAGGGAACGAAAAGATGCACAGCTGCACTGTGGCCTCTCCCATTCTCAGTGTATACTGTCATCTTCCCCTCCCAGACCTCTGTGTAACTTGTAAACTTTGACCTCCTGAACCCAAAGTTCAAACGGTCACAATCCAGTAATCTTCCAGGCGTGACTCAAAGCTCTGACGCAGGCACCAAACAGGAGGCTTTTAGACTGCTCTGACATGAATTCCTTATCTTATAAAAACAAAGTGCTATTTGGACACTGTGGTAACTACTTAGATTGTCTGGCCAGGTTTCGGAAATATGCAGAATGTCATAATGCTGCCTGTCAGGGTTCCCACTCATCCTGGAAAACCTGGACATTTATAGGCTAGTTTTCCAGTCATGAAAACACTTGGAAAATAATAAAATTGAACAAATGTCCTGGAAATGTTAATGAGGTCATGGAAATGTGCAGAGTTTGATTATAAGATCGTATTTCTACCTGCTGAGCTGGCATATTTTAAACATAATTTTTAGCAGAGATTACACATTTTTCTTCATATTTTTAGCAGCTGAGATTGGACATCTGGAGCTGGTTGCTCAAAGACAGACTTTGACTTTGGCTTAGATCTAGCACATAGTCAGGTCTCAGATAGACATCGAACGTCACTTGTTGCACAAAGTGGTATCTTAAGTAGGATTAATCCACTGTGTATTCTGGGTAAATTTAGACTCTTCAAACTAACAAACATGGCCGACGAAGCAACCACTTCAAACTGCTCAGCTTCATTCACTCCAATGGCAGGGCCCAACACTCCTTCCAGCTCATCCTTCAGAGTCAGGATTGTCTCCTTGGGCAAGCTAAATCTGCCCACAATTTCCTTATTGTTGTGTATTTCCAAGGGGTTACGGTGTCTCTAAAATCTGTTTCCCTTCTCATTGCTCGCTACATAACATTGGTAGCAAACCACAAATGAGCCGTTTTTTCCTCTTTTTCGTCAGTTGCAAGCAGGCGTCATTGATTGTTACCATGGAAACAAAGCTTAGTTCTGAGCTAGAGTTGCGATAGGGTGGCAAACTTTTTAGGCGTAACATTAGTCAGTCTTAATTTTTGCGCAACTGTCTAACTTGTATTAGACTAGTCTAAGAGCAAAACCTAAGATCTCCCAATGGGAGGGCAAGTAGGAGCCTGCCCTGCCAGCCTCTGCAGGTCCATGTTCGCTGACGACTGGTCTAACTCTATAGACCAGTCTAACATAACTTTGTGCAACCAGCTCCAGTGCTTGAAGTTTGGCTGGTATGTTCAACGACCAGCTAAAAGTCCAGGTATGCTGTGGTTTCAAATGTCAAACCTCTGAACCTGCATGAACATACCCCAAGTTCAATATCTTCATTCCCAGCTTGGTGAGAAATATGATGTTACAAATAGAAATATTTCAGTAAAACTCAGTGAGCAAAGTGTGTGTCAGTCAGTCAGTCACTCAGTCCTTCTGTTGGCATGGTCATGTGGCTTCCACTGGTAATCGTCTACTGAATAATGTGACCCTCTGTGAGCAACAGATGTCGTCTATATCTCTGCAAAAGTCAGAAAATTTCCTTGAAAGGTCCCAGAAAATTCTTTCTTAAAAAGAGTGGGAACCCTGCTCTGTGCCTCCTGTACTAAAAACAGAGACCGACAGTTTCTCTGTGGATATTATTACATGATAATTCATTATGTTTGACATAAGTGCCGAGTGGTCTGACTCTGTTGTTATGTCTGTGATGAATTTAGCAACTCAAACTGTAATTCTGTGTGTGTGTGTGTGTGTGTGTGTGTGTGTGGGTCCATATTAGGCTCCAGTGCTGTGGCTTAAAGGTTACAGAGGCTCCATCGTCTGTGGTGCCACAGCCCCAGGAGGTGTGCAGGCAACCTGGACAAAGAGGCGGCAGGGACACGGCAGTGCCCCCCAAGCGTCCCCTCTCCCCCCTGCTTGGCCTGAGTGACAGCTTGGGACCCCCCGACAGCATGCTGGCTCACAAGAGAGCCACAACCGCCGACCCTCGGAGCCCTGTTGCCGCTGAGAATGGGCTTTGCGGGAAGTTCAACAACAACAACAACAAGAGCCCGGTGGCACCCAAGACCACTGCCAGCATACGGGATAAGATCTCCCAATGGGAGGGCAAGAAGGAGCCTGCCCTGCTAACCCCTGCAAGTCCATGTTCGCTGACGACAGGGCCCAAGGAGATTGAAACGGTGAAGAAAAAGGATGGCAAACCCTCAGAGGTCCAAAGGACTGACAGCAAGAGGTTTGTCAGCTGGGAGAGGCAGGACTCAGGGAAGGAGAATTTAGGAAAATTGGGGGATTTGAGACCTAAATCGCCAGGAGATGTGAAGAACAGAGACAGAGAGGTGATCCAGGAGAGAGGACTTCGGGGTGCTAGGCCTGCTGAGCCTCCCCAAGATAAGAAATCAGTTTTAACTCATATTAAGAAACTGGAGCAGGCCATGAAAGAGGTTCCTGACAAACCATCACTGGCATTCCCAGGAAACTATTTCTGCCCTCCTTCAAAGGAGGAGCAGGAGGAGGCGGAGAAGAGGGCCAATGAACCCATTTTTGGGACTTTCGATGTGACTCGGCCACGGGCATCACGGAGAAGGAGAGAAGGGGATCCAGAGAATGTGTACGCTGAGCCCGGTGCTCCATCTATCAACCCATTACCAAAACCTCAGAGAACCTTCCAGCACCACACCCCTCCTAGTACTCCTGCATCAGGGCCCGGTTTGGGCAAGGGCAAGAGGAATCTGCCCCCTTTGCCTTCTATCCCCCCTCCACCCCTACCTACCTGCCCACCCCCAGGAGTCTGCAGGAGACCCTGGTCTGATAAACCTCGGGACAGCAGTAACAGGTAAGATGACACTGAGGCCTTATTGACATCAAGGCATAGAAGTCCAACTTGGCTGGTCAGATAGAAAAACCAGAGAAATAATGCTTTTTATTCCAGAATAAACCCTGAATACTCCATCACTCAGAATGTTATATATGCTAGCATCTTCTCTCTTCCCTATCAAGGTGGTGGTGGGGGGGGGGGGTCGCTTCTGAGATTCATGACGGATGCCAAGAAAGCAGCAGCTGTACTTTGAAAATACTCTAGCAATCTCAGAAAGTTGAATCCGTTCATGTGGACACAACGTTTATTGAGAGAGAAGCGTTTCATCACTCATCTAAGTGACCTCTTCACTCTCAGTCTCGATAAGTGATGAAACGTTTCTCTCTCAATAAACATGTTCAGATGAACTGATTCAACTTTCTGTGATTTTCTTACCTGGATTATTGAGCATGCATAAAGACACTGTAGTAATCTATATCAATTAGGGCTGTCACAATATTTAAATTAATTAATATGGAAAAAAGCACGAAAAATTAACGCAGATTAATGCATATATTATTTAATGTTTATGTTAATTAACTGATGTACTGATGTTACTGTAAGTTGCTGTATGTTGACTAACACTACCTATATTGCCAAATAACCCAACTGAGCATTCTGCCACACTGTCAGCCATTATGGGGTCCGGACACTGACAAACCGGCCCTTCAGCTGGAGCGGTCAGTGTGGCTCTGAGCCTTAATTTCTAAATGACGAGCAAGCGCTCGGGGTGCCACTGACACCACCAGAGTGAATTTACGAAGGCACCCTTCTGACACCATGCGTCACACAATCCCAACCGATCAGTGCGTTAGTTGCGCATGTAAAGCTAACTAAAATGGAAGGAGTCTGTCTGTCCTTCGGTTTTCTCGACAACCGTTCAACCGAGGTCTGTGAATGTTCTCATTCATCCAGGTCATGGTTATCCAAAGGAATTGAATCGAGTGCAACTGGACTTGGTATATATCCGTGAAGACGTTTCGCCTCTCATCCAAGAGCCTTCATCAGTTCGTGCCTTTCTGACTAGACCAAGCTAGTCTGACTGGCTGGGGATGAAACTCAGATATTTATTCTCTTTGGAGTCGTTATCAGAGCTAATGATGTCCATGGCTCTTTGTGTTCCGATGTTTAGCAACGCCTGTCGTTATCAGAGGTATGGATATGCGTGGCTCTTTTGTGTTCCGATGTTTTCAATCCTCATTGCATTGTACAGCAATCTGGTGTATGCTGTACAATGCAATGAGGATTGCACTGACCTATACATATGTAGGAGAAACCAAACAACCACTACACAAACGGATGGCCCAACACAGAAGGCCAAACTCATCAGGACAAGACTCAGCAGTCTATCTACACCTAAAGGAGAAGACACACTCCTTCGAGGACAGCAACGTACACATTTTGGACAGAGAAGATAGATGGTTTGAAAGAGGGGTGAAGGAAGCCATCTATGTGAAACTGCAAAAACCATCCCTCAACAGAGGAGGAGGTCTGTGACACCACCTATCTCCCACCTACAATGCCGTCCTTTCATTTCTACCCAGGAGACTCAAGAAGCCTAGCCTCCAAGAACAACAGTCGGTCACTAACGGCTCCCACGACTCTCATGACCACTGAATGGAGCACTAACGAAGTTGAAACTAACACCCCCAACGACCGTCGCTGCTAAACATCGGATCACAAAGAGCCATGGACATCAATACCTCTGATAACGACTCCAAAGAGGATAAATATCTGAGTCTCATCACCAGCCAGTCAGACTAGCTTGGTCTAGTCAGAAGGGCGCGAACTGATGAAGCCTCTTGGATGAGAGGCAAAACGTCTTCACGGATATATACCAAGTCCAGTTGCACTTGATTCAATTCCTTCGGACGTTCAACCGATCACTTTCGCACTCGGTGGGTGTATTGCTGAGGACCCACGGAAGTGCAGTGTCGAGAGTGAAGTTGTCTGGATGCACGGTTCTCGAGAAATCTGCAAGCAGTAAATTCTTCGGCAAAATTAGTCATACATTTCGACTCGCTGCTTCTGCTTCTTCACTTCCCGTTCAGTCAACCGGCAGAAACACAAACAGCACCACTCTGCTTTTGTAACCCACACGGTGGTCGGAGGGGGAGGATTACACCCGTAGTCCTTCAGAGTGCTGAGTGTGAAATTGTTTGGATGAGCAGTTCTCGAGAAAGTTGCAAGCAGCAATACCGGAGGCCAAACAGTCAGCAAGCTCCAAACAGGGACCTTTTGAACGGGCACTGTACTCGTTTGGAAAAATGAGTGGAAATAAAACAATTTCTGGATTTCTAATGTCCCCTTTTGATATTTCTATTCAGTGCTTTACACATGTGCCACAATAATGTAATGTTTTTGAGTTGAAATCTCTTCGGTTGGGGTCTTTTCCCAAGCAAATATTAATAGATGCAATTAATTCAATTAATTATTCAGCATATCACATAATTAATCCGATTTCACTTATAAGAACAGAACAGCTGCACAAGAACAGTAATAATCCAGCTAAGAGATCTTCAGAAAAAAAATATTTTAAAATGCATAGACTGTCAACTGATGCACAAGTACATGCAGTGGAAGTTTTAGTTGACGTTTTGTCAAAAGTGGCAATGGCTTACTCTCAATTTGTAGTCCTTGAGTGCTAAGTAAAATTACCCAAGTGACAAAATTCCGATAACTTTCCCAGACTTGAAACTTTCTTCACATGCTATGTTATGCATCAAAATTGGCGTTAACACATTTTGATGTGTAATGCTGAGTAACTTTCCCTTTGAAACGCCTCAAAAGGAGATTTGGGACACGTTGTTGTTTTCCAAGTGTTGAAAGGGATTGCTTCTTAAAACCACAAACATATATTTCTCTTCTCCTTCCAAAACATTTGTTTCCAATAAGGAAAAGATAATTGCAATAAAAAGTAGGCTACATTCGGGAAGAGGAATGTTCTTACTGCGCAGGAATGAGGGTTGTTGTGTAACTGGATTTCTGTTTGGCTATGGGACACATTTTTTGCCAACAGGTATGAATGCAACATGGATTAATCACATCTAGATTCAATCTGGGTATAAATCACATAAAATGCCAAGTGTAAATATGACATCAGATGGGATGAGTACATGTGATATGAACTGTCATCACCAGTGGTTTTTAACCGTCAATGTTATGGCTGACACCAAACCGTAAGGACTTCATTAAATCTTAAACACAATAACGGAAGTGTTACAAAGGTAGGCTAATTTAGATTCACTCAGTTAATTTGTGTTTGTGTTCGATTCTCTCATCCTCGAAGCTGATGCTACACTAACGGAACGCTCCGATGATCCGCAGGAGGTGCCGTCAGTCGGCGATAACCTTGCAGTCCCGCATGTTTTCTCCCCTCAAAACGCAATGCTGAGGAGTACATCTCCCACATCTGCTGTAAATCTCGGTCACCGATGACATCATCTTGTTTCGAAATATCCCCCCCCAAAAAATGATCTCACTTGGTTGGAACTGCAGAAGACAAACTTCAGCACGGCCCTTCTCCTCATTCCTAAAGCCTCTCTGAAAAGAGAGAAGTGACATGAAAAACTACGTGAGTCACATGTGAAGAGGCCCCTTGGCTGATCAGGATTTTTTTTTCCTCTGACATTCAAAACCGTTGCACAAGCTTCCCAGCTTCGCTGAGTAAGTGGCCCATCATTAAGTAACAGCTCTTGTAGTGTTAAGAGATTCACCATCACATTTTATCTGTCTCATCTGAAAAGAAATCGGAATCAGAGTCACTCTATTTGCCGAGCACGATAAACATACAGAAATGGTGCACGTGGTGCTCGATTTCAGATGGTTTCAATCAAACCCAGCAGAAATGCTGTGGGGGACCCAAAATCATGGACTCTGCAGTATTGAAGTGCGTCTATTGTTCGTTTTCTCTAGTGGTCTACATTCTTGTTTGGAGCTCGGCTTGGCTCTGGAACATTCCATACCATATGTGGAGGCCTCACACAGTTTAAGTGTGGCGATACAGACACTTTTGTTTGACCAAATTCTCTTTTGGTGAGCTGTCTTGTGCAAAAGCCGTGCCAGAAAACGCTGTTTGTGTGGGAGTGAGTGTGTACATATGGGGGGCATTATCTGTGTTTGCACATGCATTTATGTGTGTGGTGTGTGTGTGTTTGTGCGTGCATTTTTTGTTCCACCGGGCCAGACACTTTGGCAGTGTTGAGGAAGCATAGAGGTGGGCATTCAGAGCTGCCCAAGAGGAACATCTGTTTGCTAGGCCAGGCGTATTAAGGCCTCGGTGTACACACACAGACACCTTGAGTGCACCCATTCTCTACCCTAACCCAACCTTAGCCCTCGGGATGGGGGAAAAAATCGATTCACGTAAGAATCGCAATTCTTAGCTTCTACGATTCTGAATAGATTCACAAATTCCAAAAATCAATTTTTTAAAACTTTTTTCAGTCTTTTTAGAAATTATTTCCCATCCCTTTTTCTCCCCAATTGTACCTGTCCAATTACCCCACTCTCCGAGCCGTCCCGGTCACTGCTCCACCCCCTCTGTGGAGTCGCCAGCCACTTCTTTTCACCTGACAGTGAGGAGTTTCGCCAGGGGGACGTAGCGCATGGGAGGATCACGCTATTCCCCCCAGTTCCCCCGAACGGGCCACCTGACTGACCAGCGGAGGCGCTACTGCAGCGACCAGGACACATACCCACAGCCGGCTTCCCACCCTGCAGACACGGCCGATTGTGTCTGTAGGGACGCCCGACCAAGCCGGAGGTAACACGGGGATTCGAACAGGCAATCCCCGTGTTGGTAGGCAACGGAATGGACCGCTATGCTACCCGGACGCCCCCACACTGCCTTTCTTAGCACACAGCGGACTGGGGTAGATGCTGAAATTAGCACCCCGATGTACCAAATCTAGAATCGATTTTGAATCGGGAATCCTTTTGAATCGAAAATTGATTTTGAATCAAATCGTGACCCCAGGAATCGAATTGTGAGATTCCAAAGATTTCCACCCCTTCTTAGCCCTCTGCCTAAACCCTAGCCCAGATAAAACTTTCATCGCCGACACCCAGAAAATGTCCCCACCACGTAGGTGGTTGAACACACACACACACATGCGTGAATGCATGCATGCACTCAGTCAAAACACCATCACCCTCATAATCTGTGTCTGTCTGTCCCCCAGGAAATCCTACGAGTTTGAGGACGTCCTCCAGTCCACAGAGGGCTGCAGGGTGGACTGGTACGCTCAGTCCAGACTGGGGCTCACACGCACTTTATCTGAGGAGAATGTCTACGAGGACATAATAGGTAAGCACACATACAACAAAAAATGAGCACACTTTTGCTGTATGTGTAGAAGGTAAACTTGAGAATTGTATACTAAAACTTTACTTGTACTTTTAGAGTTGCCGAATGCTTTTTTTGAGAACACTTTAAGTATACAGGCGTCCGGTATCACTTTAATATACAGTTATCACTTTAGTTTGCTTACAGTACATTTAAACATGTACTTCTATAAACTTAAAGCAGGCATATTCACTCCCAGAGAGCAACTTAATAGTACATCAGTACATTAGTACATTCTTTTAAGTACATTTTTAGTTCCCTCAAGTTTGTGTTGTTTTGTATAGTTTTTATACTTAGGTATACTTTAAATCTACTTTAAAGTACTAAAGTACTTCGTTTTTAACGAGGGTTTCTCCATTTATTAGCGATTGTTTATCTACAGTTTTGGTTTGACCGGCCAGAATTTTTCGCTAAGTGCTGTAGTTTTGAAGAGAGGATCTCCAAACAGGACAATTAAGTCATCAGCCAGTGTGTTTTTACGTGGTACTTTATCAAACAGTGGCGTAATGATTACTTTGGGCTGCAGAAGCTTTGATTTATACTCATTGATAAGTGTTTTTTCATGACTGTTGTATTTAAAACATTTAAATGATAATTTTTAATATTATCTATTTATTTTTTTATTATTATTTTTATGTTATATATTTTCTATTACATTGTATTATTATTTATATTATCTATTTATTTACATCCTGGATCTTGTCATAGTTTTTTGCCATCCTGCGTATTGGGTATGATATTATTTTACTCACTGGCTTCATTTTGGTGATGTTGGACACAGGTCCACTGCTGGACTCAGCTTTACTACTGGGACAACTGAACAGGAGCATCAGACATGTTTCAACAAGTCCAGTGTAGCCCAGTTATCGAACCCACGTGTTTGGAAGTGAAAACCAAAGTGAAGGTTAAAAGTCATGATGTGAGATGTCCAGTATGATCAGTGGTGGAGGACATACATGGCTGATCTACTTCCTGGTTCAACCTGCAGGAAGTGGCAGCCTATACTTACCATAGGTAGGAGTAAACATCCATAAACTAGCCAGCCAGCACAATAGAGAAGTCATAGATAGTGAGTGGACAGTCATGGACACAGTCTGACTGAGACGCTAGGGGGGTTTGTTGTTTAAAGGACAGGTCTATTCTTGCCTAGCAACACAGGGATTGCCGGTTCGAATCCCCGTGTTACCTCCGGCTTGGTCGGGCGTCCCTACAGACACAATTGGCCGTGTCTGCGGGTGGGAAGCCAGATGTGTCCTGGTTGCTGCACTAGCGCCTCTTCTGGTCGGTCGGGGCACCTGTACGGGGGGGGGGGGGGGGAGACTGCGGGGAATAGCTTGATCCTCCCACATGCTGCATCCCCCTGGTGAAACTTGGCAATGTCAGGTGAAAAGAAGCGGCTGGCGCCTTCACACGTATCGGAGGAGGCATGTGGTAGTCTGCAGCCCTCCCCGGATCGGCAGAGGGGGTGGAGCAGCGACCGGCACGGCTCGGAAGAGTGGGGTAATTGGACAGTTGGGAAGAAAAAGGGGGGGGGGAATCTCCCCCCAAAGAAAAGACACATTTAAGACTCCTGTTCACTTTTCCCATAAACTGTTGTAAAGCTGTTGTAAAGCTGAGTCTAGCAGTTGTCCCGTGTACAAAATCTACAAAATGAAGTCGGTGAGTCAAATGACTTCATAACTGATATGTACGATGGAAAAGAACTACAAGAATAAGTCCCAGGTCATAAAAAAAACTGAATTTATCCATTAAGTCCTAGATATGCTACCTGACTGGCGTGATTTCCCATAGAGCTTGTGTCACGGAGTTCAGGCTGAACAGTAACCGAGATTACGAGGAGGTCATGATCCATTTAGTCTGTTGTGTTTGTGTGCCCTAGCTCGAGCACTGCTCTGTTCTTATTAAAATTTTTACCTGCCGATATAAACCCCTTCCTGCCTCATGGCCCACGCTGTTTGGTCTACCCCACCCGGTGCAAGTTTCATTTCATAACTTCTAATGGTTGCATCGTGTGGGGTCTTACCCGGGATCGCTCTCTGTGATTGTGTAGATCAGCAGGGGGCGATGTAAATATATAAAGGGATTAGTTGTCTTGGCACATTTCAGGTATATGGCCCAACGCATCTACGGTTTTCACCGCCAGGACGTTTGTGTAATGAGTAGCTCTCATTACTCAAAGTTCTTGATATATGTACGGCTCAGCCCAGCCGAGCTGAATTACACCAATTATACGGCCATCTTTGGGTGGCGCCCGCTGCTTACTCTGACGCCGTGTCCTCTGGCTCCTTGAGAATAGTATACTTCAACTTTACTTGCTCTTGTATATGATTTCATTGTTCTTTTTTAAAATCCGCAGACACGGTCCGCTAAAGTCTGAGCACACATAGCCCCCCGTGGGTACAGTAACTCAGAGGCTGGTGTGAGCCCCGCTGTTGAAATAGCGGCGCTGATGTGGAGGAGGAAGGGAGGCAGCGGTGTAGACAGTAATGAACGGGTGTGATGATGGATCATCAAGGGTTTGTTTCGGTCCGCACACATTCACGTTAGGGCCTCGTCATCACCAGCACACTCCCAACACACACATTCAGCAAACACCCGCCCAACTTTCACAGAAAGGAAATGAGTTGTCGCTGGTACGCTTGGACCAGGATAACAAAGCCGTACAACTTATCTCTTTTTTTTATAGTCTTCTTTTTTCTTATATCTTATCTTTTATATCTTAGCCGTACAGATTGAACAATGTACATTTGTTTAGCCATCCATCCATCCGTTATCCAAACCGCTTATCCTGCTCTCAGGGTCGCGGGATGCTGGGGCCTATCCCAACTCCAATTGTTGTTTAAAGGAGAGATGGAATAGGTAGGACATAGGCTGCTACTTCCTGTAGATGGAAGGACAGATGGAATAGGGTATATTTATTGGATTCTATTTATATCCATTTCAGTGACTTGTATGTTGTGTTTTAATTTGTGGATCATATATTGTGATTACTGTCTAAGAAATTATTTTATATACACTGTACATTATGTCGGGGCGGCACGGTGGCGCAGTGGTTAGTGCAGTCACCTCACAGCAGGAAGGTCCTGGGTTCGAGCCCCGGGGTAGTCCAACCTTGGGGGTTGTCCCGGGTCGTCCTCTGTGTGGAGTTTGCATGTTCTCCCCGTGTCTGCGTGGGTTTCCTCCGGGGGCTCCGGTTTCCTCCCACAGTCCAAAGACATGTAGGTCAGGTGAATCGGCCGTACTAAATTGTCCCTAGGTGTGTGTGTGTGTGTGTGTGTGTGTGTGTGTGTGTGTGTGTGTGTGTGTGTGTGTGTGTGTGTGTGTGTGTGTGTGTGTGTCAGCCCTGTGATGATCTAGCGGCCTGTCCAGGGTTTCTCCCCGCCTGCCACCCAATGACTGCTGGGATAGGCTCCAGCATCCCCGCCACCCTGAGAGCAGGCTAAGGAGTTAAGATAATGGATGGATGGATGATGAGAAATTTGCAATAAAGAGGCTGTAGTGAATGACATCAGACGCCCCTTCAAAATTGGGGTGCTCCCTTCCGGCTGACAGCCAAAAGACCCTCTGTATGAGACCCTTTCTCGCTAGCGCACTGAGCTTACTAAACAAAACCACACAAACTATCCTGTATATGTGTTATGGATGTGTGTCTGATAGTGTTGTTTACTGCGTTCATGCTTTTGATGAGGTTTTTAACTGGTTTGTACTGCTTTTAATGTTGGTGTTTATCTGAGATGAGAAAAAGAAAGCCAAATTTCCACCACAGTAAAGTTCTACTCTGTTCTATTGTGTTCACTTGTGCTCAACCTGTGTGTTCCAGCCTCACACAAATACACACACATACACCACAGACACAAGACGTGTTACTCGCAGCCAGCAGAGACAGCAGACGGAGCCGTTATATTTTCCTTCAGACGGAGAGACAGACGGGAACTGAACGTCCCTGTCTGTCGCCCTGCCTCCTCCGACTCGTACGGGTCACATCTGGTGGATGGATTGATGGGTGTAAAGAGTAGAAAGACAGACAGAGAGAAAAGAAAGAGAGATGAAGAGACAGAGAAAAATTGAGACAGAGAGAGAGGGAGATGGAGGCCTTGAAAAAAGGGACTCCTCCGTTCTTTGCGTGCAGGAGGACTGAGGCTTACAGAGTTTCAGGTAGCGTTAGCTGTGCTAGCGGCGGCGGTAAAAGCTTATCACAGTGAAATATGATCTGTGCTAGCGTACGGCTGCTGGCAGCTCTCTGCACATCTGGAGCGGGACGATTCTGGCAAAATGCGACGACATGTCAGAGACATAACTGATATGGAAAGAATACCTAATCCGCTGTTGCATAAGCTTGCATCGCAGGGCTATTTGTGTTGTTATTGAGATTTTGGTTAATGATGTGAGATTTTTTTCCCCCCTCTGCAGATCCTCCGTCCAAGGAGAACCCATATGAAGATATAGAGCTGGAGAGAAGTTGCCTCGGAAGCAAATGTCTCTCACCCGTCCCTTCATCTCCTTTCCCCGACACCCCAACCAAGGTACAATCAGAATTTTACATGATCCAAATGCTAAATAGCCCAAAAAGTGTAGTTAAAAACTCATGGGCAGGATGGCACAACAGCAGGAGCAAGGTGCAAGGGGATTCATTCATATAAAGCTTAAAATAGGATTGCAACAGCTTCTGTCAGAAGTGCAGCGTACTTTCTCAAGGATGTCCACCAAACCACATCCATCACCAAGAGATCAATGAAATATGAGGCGAGTAGAAAGACGACACACCGGCGTTGAACAACTAAACTCTCTGGGGAAACGTGAGAGACAAGACTACCACCTTTATTCTACCCACACCACCATCACTGTCCCTACATCTACACCCCTTTATATCCTTTATACATGGACACCTCCATCACTGTCCTCTACATCTATACCCCTTTATATCCTTTATACATGGACACCTCCATCACTGTCCTCTACATCTATACACCTTTATATCCTTTATACATGGACACCTCCATCACTGTCCTCTACATCTATACACCTTTATATCCTTTATACATGGACACCTTCATCACTGTCCTCTACATCTACTCCCCTTTATATCCTTTATACATGGACACCTCCATCACTATCCTCTACATCTATACCCCTTTATGTCCTTTATACATGGACACTGCCATCACTGTCCTCTACATCTATACCCCTTTATGTCCTTTATAGATGAACTCCTCCATCACTGTCCTCTACGGCTACACCCCTTTATATCCTTTATAGATGTAATGTTTTGATGTATGGGCTACAACAACGAATTTCCTCGAGTGGACGATTAACAATCTGTCTATCTATGGAAGTGCATTACTGACAGGATCACAAAGTTTAAATTGACTGTTTTACATGAGTATTGATCATGTCGTGGATCTCTCTTTTTTTATCTGTCCTTGCCAGCTCACCTCCAAGTCCGGCTTCTTTCGTCAGAACTCGGAACGTCGCAGCTTCAAGCTCCTGGAGCTTCGCAAGACAGGCCGGGACATGGGTGTCCCCTCGCCTTCTCGTATCAGCCCCCCCTCCACACCCAGCAGCCCGGACGACACCCCCTGTCTCTCCGGAGACCCTTACAACCGCAGACGGAGAAAAACCCCAAAGGTGTGAGGTGGCCTGAGAGAAAGAAAGAACAAAAACAAAAGTAGAAAATAAACACCACTGTGTCTTTGATTTATGGTTCAGCCCTCCATTCAGGGATGTTCTGGACTGGTCCACTCATGCTGCTGTTCAGGGGAGAAATCTTAACCCAGATGTTTCCTCTGTGAAGTGGGCCTACCAGAAGCTGCACTGATTGAAATGATCTTGTGACGGTTTGGTGGACTTTTCTTTATGGACAAATATGGACTATTTTTGTCTCTCTTTACCTACCTCCTACAGATGGTGCTGAAAATCAATGCCATCTTTGAGGCCCGGAGAGGGAAGAAACGCATGAAGAGGGTCTCTCAGTCCACAGAGTCCTGCTCAGGGAGAGGTGAGGAGTCAAAACCTCTGGAAATAAAGAAACCCATATTAACACCAACACTCTTGTTCAACCTCTGGTAGGATTTACTACCTGTCTCCTCTACTGAAGTATAAAACTCCAGGTCCCGACTCTTACCTGCCCCCAAAATGGTGGAAAAACTCTTGTTTTCTATCAGAGCTGCAGACTACAGACTTACTTGCTGTTACTATAGCATTATACTTTCACTTACTTTTTATTTACACCATTATTATTGGTGTCTACTATTGCACCCTCCTCTTACCTGCACTTGACATTTTATGCTCTTGTGACGATATGTCTTTTATACTGACATATTGATAAGTGACAGTGTATGTCTATTTGTACTTTGGTTGTCCTTTTCACCAGTTCTTGATGACCTAAGATACACCCTTAGTTATGATCTGATTACAGTGTAGCACATGTACTACTTACTACCTTGTATAGCAGTACTGCGATGTAGTTTATGGATGCACTGATACCCATAATGGCACTGGATGTCAGGCCGATACCAGCCTAAAATGAGTGTTGGTATCAGAGATTTTACCCAAGGCTAAAATCCAATACTGAAAGCCATTATTAACATGTAAAAAATAAAAGCCAAGGGCGTCTGGGTAGCGTGGCAGTCTATTCCGTTGTCTACCAACACGGAGATCGCCAGTTCGAATCCCCGTGTTACCTCCGGCTTGGTCGGGCGTCCCTACAGACACAATTGGCCGTGTCTGCAGGTCGGAAGCCGGATGTGGGTATGTGTCCCGGTCGCTGCACGAGCACTTCCTGTGGTCAGTCGGGGGGGGGGGGGAGGATAGCGTGATCCTGCCACGCGCTACGTCCCCCTGGTGAAACTCCCCACTGTCAGGTGAAAAGAAGTGGCTGGCGACTCCACATGTATCGGAGGAGGCATGTGGTAGTCTGCACCTCTCCCCGGATCGACAGAGGGGGTGGGGCAGTGACCAGTGGGGGGGGCAACTGGTTGGTTACAATTGGGGAGAAAAGGAGGGGGGGATGCAAAAAAAAAAAGCCAAATAGTTTTTTTTTTACTGCATTTTTGACTTAATAGTTTTCCCAACTTCTTATTCATCATGCCATTTCTTCTCTTCCACCCAACGACCTCTGCCTCCTTTCTTCCTCTCATTTCCTGCACAACAATACAGAGAAAAAATTGCCAGAATGGCCTCATGTAAGTCCAGTATCTCCTAAAACAGAACAATGCCTCCACATATGCATTCACTTATAGCTTTATGGGTGAGTTTACATTTTGGGGTCAGCTGCGATTGACCCATTTTTCAGGGGGCTGGCTCGTGTTGAGCGGCCTTATGAAACGCCAGTATGGTCTGGGGAGAATGCAAAGAGAAATCCCTCCCGCCCAGAGCTGTTTGTGATCTGTATTTGCATGGCATTCACTCTGTTTTCCTGTTTGCTTTCTTCTTCTTTTTTTTTTTTTTTTTACCCCGTTCTTCCTTTGATACAGTGACGGATGAGAACAGTGAGTCAGAGAGCGACACGGAGGAGAAACTAAAAGGTGAGATCAGAAAAGTTAAAGACAAAAAAAAAAATTGCAAAAAATACACAGCGAGAATGAATATGTACAACAGTGATGTCTAAAACAGGGTCCCGGACCACATGGGACCCAGTTTTTTCTGTACTAGTCCATTATAAGTCTGTCAGTCTGTGGGTCTTTAATGTGACAAATTTGGGATCTCCTGCCAAGTGTGCCATACAAAGTACCCTCCCAGTGACTTGTGTTTGTGTGTGTGTGGGGGGGGGCATGAATACATGAACATGTGTATTTGTATATATACATTTACATGTCTGTACACATGGTTTTATGTGCCTTGTGTGCGTTGGTGCCTGTTTGTGTCAGCACTGCATGTTTGTTTGTGTGCATGCCTGTATGTGCACATATGTTGTGTACACTATATGTGTGTGTGTTCATGTCTCTGTCACAGCTCATAGCCAGCGCCTGGTGTCGGTCCAGTCCATGCTGCGGCAGACGGGGCGGTACCGGACCCTGGAGAGGGATCTGATGGACCTGCCGGAGAGGAAGCTCTTCGAGTATTTCATCGTGGTTGCTCTCCACAAGACCAAGGCCGGTGTCCCGTACCTTCCTGAAGTCACGCAGCAGTTCCCCCTCAAGGTAAAAGGAAGAATAGAAAAAACAGAAACGTTGCGGACACCGTATGATGAGCAGCTGTAAATAGTGATTAATAACTGAGTAATAAGGCACTTATAAGCTGTTACACAATTGTTAAGACCAGCAGACAGCTTATAAAGGTTAATTACCATCTCACTGATCGTCTCTGAATGTTAAAAAGCTATGCACACGTTTTACTTTATGAACTCTGTCATATCAAAATCACAACTAGAAACCAGAGAACACACATCCAAAATCTCAACCAGATGACATTGCTGCTCTCGTTTTTTTGTTGTGTTCTGCCATTCTACCAGAGGGAGCATAAAAAAGGTCCTTACAAATAAAAAGAATATGTGAAGAGCTTTTTTTCCCCCCTCTTGCATGCCGCGTTGCATAATAATCATATTAAAACCCAACAAACACTGCGATTCTTCGTGGCGGGGCATTTTTAAGTGTCAAACGCTGCCTGCCAGGGACCCATCAGGTAGTGTTGAGTTAAATTGAATGGAATTGATTTAACCGGAATTAAATGTTCTTTTATTTGTTCCTTAGCTGGAAAGGGGCTTCAAGTTCATGCGGGAGGCCGAGGACCAGCTGAAGGTCATCCCTCAGTTCTGTTTCCCCGACGCCAAAGACTGGGCGCCCGTCGACAACTTCCCCAGGTCGGTGGGAGACGGACTGAAAAACATTTTAAAAAGCAGAGGAAGAAAAAAAAAACATGGATGTAGGAATCTTCCATTATGGTGTGCGATTAGCCGTGCTTTTAGCTGCATTATTAACCACGGGAACAGGTCGTTAGCAAGAACGCAATGAGCCAAAGATGGAAGTTTACAAATACCTCCTTTTAGCTCATAAAAACAATCACGCTGTCTTTAGCTCCGTGACACTGAAAATGAAAAAGAGATTACAGCGAAGGAGCTGTGTGGATTTTGGGGCCTTACATCTGGTTTATTATTTCAGAGCCCGCCACCCTTTGTGTGCTGTTTGAAATTGCTCTTTGTGACCCAGTACTTCGCCTCTCAAGGCCCGCATTGTTCTGCGGAGTGATGATGTGTGTCTCGAGGATGACGGCTAATAATTACCCCTCGCCGTAAATGTTCGAAGGGTGAGGAATGCTGTTGGCGAAAGCCGAGCTCGCCCCCCCCCCACCCCCAAAAAACACACCTGCAAGAGTCGAGCGTTGAACCGCCCCCCATGCGGGAGTCCCCTCTGGTAAATAAATACCTGCCAAGTCAAGCTAAGGAGCCTTTATGGGGGTATTTGTGAAGTAAAAGTCTGGCTTGAGGGTCTGCCTTTCAAAAGTAAAAAAAAAAAAAAGGCCAGCTATTGTTTCCATAAACACCTAGTTGGCCACAAAAGTCTAGGACAGGGTTGCGCCAAAATCTATCACAAAAGTTGTGTATAAAGTTCTTACTAGGGTTTTGGTATCAACTAGTAAGTTGTAAACTAGTTATTTACTAATTTGGGCTGCTCAGCTGAAAGGAACGCCGTCGCTAATAAGGCCCCAGTAATGAGTAAATCTGGTACTCGGCAAATATCACAGCAGGCAGCCACACAAAACCTGTTCACACCTGGAAATATGGAACAGCACACCTGCCCCCAGAAACCGTGTCCCTCCACTCCAGCATTAACTCACTGAATAAAGAGGATGAAACCGGAATCACATAAAACCACGATAAATGTTTCCCCTGGCTAAAATAATAAGCCCCGCGGTGTCTGGATGGCGTGGCAGTCTATTCCGTTGCATACCAACACGGGGATTGGCGGTTCGAATCCCCGTGTTACCTCCGGTTTGGTTGGGCGTCCCTACAGACACAATGGCTGTGTCTGCGGGCGGGAAGCTGGATGTGGGTATGTGTCCTGGTCGCTGCACTAGCGCCTCCGCTGGTCGGTCGGGGCACCTGTTCGGGGGGGGGACTGGGGAGAATGGCATGATCCTCCCACGTGCTACGCCCCCCCTGGTGAAACTCCTCTCTGTCGGGTGAAAAGCGGCTGGTGACTCCACATGTATGGGAGGAGGCATGTGGTAGTCTGCAGTCCTCCCTGGATCAGCAGATGGGGTGGAGCAGAGACCGGGACGGCTCGGAAGAGTGGGGTAATTGGCTGGATACAGTTGAAGAGAAAAAGGGCCAAAAAAAACCCCCAACAACAAATAATTAATTAAATAACAGTCCCAAGCATTCAAAGTCGGCCATTGTTATGTTTGTTGTCGTTTAAGCTAGGTCCAGTGGTGTTCTCCATTAGCAAGCTAGCTAACTCCCAACAACTACCACGCCTCCTAGTTGGTAATTCTGTAAGAATTAAACAACTAAATTTCTTAATGCTAAGTTCTCAGTAGCTAAAAGCTAGTATGTGTGGTGGGACCTGTTGCATTGTTGTGGTGTAGATTCTGACGTAGTTAATGCGTGACAAATACAGGACCGACACACAACTGACGCAACCGATCCGGTCCAGAAACGAGTTTGGTGAGGCTTCAAACAGGCCCGGGCTAAATCTTAGTGGTTTTACAGCATCACATAGCTTCCAGTCCACCTTGTTAATCTGTTGTTGTTGCTTTTTTTTTTTGATGATGTTTTTCTGATAGTGAGACGTTCTCGTTTGTTCTGACCGGCGAAGACGGGAGTCGGCGGTTTGGCTACTGTCGGCGACTGCTGGTAGGTTAAGAAAATGGCGGTGGATGTTTTGTTCATCTGACAGACCACAGAATACTTAATTCTGGGTTTAGTATGAATGATCGTTTTTCTTTAGCTCATTAATTTACATTTTCTTCCTCAGCTTGTATTCAGCTGTTTTCTTGAGTCGAGTCACAAGTCAGGTTTTCAGTTTGTCTCGTTGTACTCGATGAAAAAAAAGTCTTTTTTTTTTCTCTTTGTAAACCGTGCCTTCATGGCACCCTGAAAGATGCTGGCTTTGTTTTGCTCCAGTGGTTTAATCCTGGGGTGGTGTTTGGGTGAGCAGTCTTGTGATGTGCTGTTGTTCTGAAGCTGTCTGTCTGCCTGTCTGTCTGTTTCCTGCCGGCTGTTCACAGCCCAGTGGTAAAGGAAGGAGACTTCCTGAAGTCTACTGCATTGTTAGCCGGCTGGGCTGCTTCGACCTCTTCTCCAAGGTAGTTAGAATAAAGTACCACCACACACACACACACACACACACACACTCACTCGGGCATGTAGCACAGTCACACACACACACACACACACACACACACACACACACACACACACACACACACACACACACACACAGGCTGTCAAATCCACACACACACACACACACACACACACACACAAACATGGATAGGCACAAAGACACACACACAACCACAAGCTGTTCAAATCCACACAAACATGTACACACGTATACAGACATTCAAATCCACACACACATACACAAACATGGACAGGCACAATAACACACACACACACACATACATACACACACACATAAAAACAGCCAAAACTGTACATAATTGAGAAATTTCCCAAAACCGACAGACATACACACACACACACACACATAGGCAGATGTGCACAATTCAACACAGCAGCATCCCACTGAAAGAGTGGGAACGGACCTCACATTAAGAGAGCTGGTTGCTGCCACCAAAGGCACCAGCCGGGCTCCACCCACGCCTTCCCACTGGGCCATATAGGCCTGGCCTCAGTACAGAGAGGCACATGTGAACTGCAGCTGATGTGGTTTCTGTAGCGGAACCGTTCCCTGTAATGAGCTTTCTGATTCACATATGCACATTAACATCTGTGTGATGTGCACACATACATGTATAGAGACTACAGTTAACTGAACATGCAGGGTTATACAGTAGAGATTAAGGATCCATGATATGCAAACTTTTGCCAATATTCAATAACTGATTTTTTCCGTGGCCAGTCCTGCCAATAATAATGCCATTCTTTCTTCTTTTCATGCAATTCCACAATGTGTCTTAGTTTCATCTGGTGCAATTTATCTATTATTATACTGTTACTGTGATTCTGCGTATAGATGCAGACATCTAAAAACACATTTTAATTATTATATTACCTTCCCGGATTCATAACTAAACACTACACCATTTCCAAGTGTCTATGAAGAAAATTAGCAGAAATTAGATTGTTAAAGATGGAGGGGGGTTGTAAGGAGGCATTAACAGAGTCTGACGCCATCAGTTAGCCACATGGCCCGTTTGCATCTTTACTCATAGAGGACTTGTTGTGGTGGTCCCTGTTCAAACTAACCTCTCTTACCATCTTCTCACCTGGCCTTCTCTCTCTTTCTCTCTCCAGATCCTGGATGAGGTGGAGAAGAGAAGGGCCATCTCTCCCGCCCTGGTGCAGCCCTTCATGAGGGGCATCATGGAGGCGCCCTTCCCTGCCCCGGGGAGAACCATCACCGTCAAGAACTTTCTACCCGGTTCTGGGACAGAGGTGGGGGAGCACTAGCTTAGTGTTTACAATAGCACTGTTGTCTCACAATGAGATGGTACTGGTTTCATCCCAGTCCTTTGATGTGGCATTTGTAAGTTCTTCCCGTGTTCGTGTTGGTTTCCTACAAGTTTTCAGGTTTCCTTCCACAGTCCAAAGGCATGCACATTAAAGGAATAGTTTTTAATTTTTGAAGTATATAACTATTTATACTCACTATTCATGTTGTACATATTGTAGTACATCCTGTTGTACATCTTCGTTGAGTGTACCATTCCTTTAAGTGGATTAGAGTTCCTAAATTGCCCATAGGTATGAATAGTGTGTGCGTGATAGTGTGTGGGCCCTATTGATGAACTGGTAACCTATCCGGGGTTTCTCCCTGTATTCCACCCAGTGCATGCTGGGAAAGGCTCCAGCCGCCTGTGACCCTAAATTTAATTAACCAGGTATTGTGGATGAATGAAATCACATTTTCATAATATATCCCAGATTGAATTGAATCAAACTAGATCACCAAACAGAAACATTTATGTGAATGCATATGTAAATTAAGCCACTAATAGTCAGTCCCCCCCCCATCCAACTCCAGGTCATAGAGCTGTGTCGGCCATCAGACTCCCGTCTGGAGCACGTGGACTTTGAGTGTCTCTTCTCCTCACTGAGTCTGCGCCTTCTTCTGAGGGTGTTTGCCTCCCTGCTCCTGGAGCGCAGGGTCATCTTTACTGCCGACAAACTGAGGTTGGTGTCAGCTGTGCTGTAGTAAGGAATTCTGGGTGAGGGGAGGAAGGAGATAATTGACTTGTTGTAGAACAGTGATTGACACAGTGATCCAACAGTCAGCACTTCGCAATTTTTCCCGATGTCCAACACCCTACTAAGAAGTGAGCAAAGCTTTGGTGCAACGTATGATATGATACAGGCATGCAAACTTGTCACCTTTTGGTGAAATTTGCCATTTGAATCCAAAATCGGTCACCTACGTGATTCGTGTAGCTCTGCTGAGAAATAATTGAGTGGGTGGGGGGTCGAGAGCCTGTCTACTCCATAGAAAGACAATGGAGCACGAACATCTGATGCTGTTGATGCGCGTTTGCTGAGAAGATTCCGGATTGATATTGCCGCACTCTTTGAAATCTGATTGGCCAACCAAGGGTAGCTGAAAGAGGGGAAGGGTGGTTACACTTTCTTCTGGGCAGGAAAAGCAGCTGATGAGCCGAGGATCCACGGTGTCTGCTTTGCCATCAAAAATATTCTCATTTGCCACCTTGCTGAGCTTCCTCTGGGCATCAATGAATGCCTGATTACAATACAAAGGGCACTTGTAAATAAACAAAGCATCACTGTCATAAGCTCCAACACTTGACTCACAAGATGAAGTAAAGGAGACCTTCTATGATGACCTGGACAATGTTCTCACCAAAGTCTCCAAGGAGGTTACACTAATCCTGCTTGGAGATTTCAATACCAGAGTGGGGCGAAATTACATCATGTAGAGGCATAATTGGCAAGGATGGAGTTGGAAACACAAACTCCAATCCCAGCCTGCTGTTAACAACATGCTCAGAACACAGGCTAACCACCACCAACACACTGCTGCCAGAAGAACAAATTTCAAACAAGCTGGAGGCACCCCTGTTCTAACATTTGGCACTTCATTGACTACATTATCATACGTCAAAAAGACCGATGTGAAGTACCTAACAAATGAGTGATAATCAGTACAGATAACTGCTGGACTGACTACCGTCTTATCCACTCCACCCTGTTCATCCATTTTCACCAGAAAAGAAGGGTGCACAAAAAGCAGAGCTGCCCAAAGCTCAATCTCGAATGACTTACTGATACCTCCTGTCGTCAAGAGTTCCAGACCATGCTCAGTACAACAATAACCAAGCAGTATCCAGATGATATTGAAAGCCACTGGGACATGCTAAGGACTGCAATCACTGGCACCTGTAAAACCACTCTTGGACATAAGATGAAGAACCACCAAGATTGGTTTGATGAGAATGACCCAGAAATCCAACGGTTAATCAACATCAAGAGGCAAGTCTTTACCATCTGTCAGAATGACATCAACTGTCAAAATAAACAAGCTGCCCATGCAAGAGCAAAGTCAGCCATCCAAAGCTGGGTCAGGGAATTGAAGAACCAGTGGTGGATGAAGAAGGCCCTTGAGATCCAACACCTTTCAGACCCTGGGGATACTAGAGGCTTTCTCAATGTACTAAAGCAATATGTGGCCCCAGCCACCTCCGTCTAACCCCCATTTACTCCAAAGATGGAAACACACTGATAACACACTGATAACAGATGAGTCAATAATAGAGAGGTGGAAAGAGGCCTACCAGGGCCTTTTAATCCAGGACTCTAGCCCTGAGATGGATGCCCTCCAACAACTCCCTCAACAACCCAAAGAGGAGGACATGGCAGCACTACCTAGTCTGAGAAGTCCACGATGCCATCAGGAAGATGAAAATCGACAAGGCTGCTGGTCCTAATGAAATACCATCAGAAGTACTGAGGGCATTTGGACCTACACTCCTCAGACATATCCATGCCCTGCTCTGTAAAATATGGGAAAAAGAGGTCCGCGGTGGTGTAGCGGTCTAAGCATCGGCTTTGTGTCAATGCAGTTGCCCACTGGGGACCGGGGTTCAGATCTGACTATGGCCGGACTCAATGAAGCAGCAATTATTGGCAACGCTGTCTTCGGGAGGGGGCGGAGTCGGCTTGTGTTCATCACATGAACGCGTTTCTGTGTGTGTCGGAAAAAGCAGTGGTTCGGCCTGGAGTCGCCTTGTCATGAAAGTGGGGAGGCGTCTCCTTCGAGACTGCCGGCCAGAGAGGTGCAGTTGGCGAACGCAGACAGTACAAGGGTGGGAGTTTCATCTAAAATAGGGATCGATTGGCCACTAAATTGGGGGAGAAACCAAAAATAAATTAAAAAAATATATATATATGGGAAAAAGGGAATCCCATTGGAACTTAGGGATGCACTCATTCTCTATCTGTATGAAAGGGGACAAAGCTGAGTGCGGAAACTACCATGGCATTTCCCTGCTTTCCACCACAGGGAAAGCCCTGGCTAGGATCTTAGCCAACAGACTCCTCCCAATATCAGAGGAAATTCTGCCAGAATCCCAGAACGGTTTTCATCCTAACAGAGGCATCATGGACATGATTTTTACTGCTTGCTAACTCCAAGAAAGGCCCAGGAACAGAATCAACCATTGTAGATGGCCTTTGTAGACTTAACCAAAGCTTTTGATTCCATAAACTGCCAGGCCCTCTGGCTCGTTCTGTCAAAAATAGGCTTCCCTGACAAATATATCAGAGTACTATGACTACTACATGACAATATGTCAGCTAGAGTACTCAGCAGTTATAGAGACAAGACAGAGTCCTTCAAGGTCCACACAGGAGTTAAGGCTGTTTCAGTGCCCCAACCGTTCTGTGTCTTCATTGTCACCATCCTCCACCTCATGGGTCCCAATCCACCTCAGGGTGTCAAAATCATATACAGAACTGATGGGAATCTTCTGAACATTAACAGATTCAGTGATAAAGGTAATGCCGCCACCACATCCATCACTGAGTTGAAGTATGCCGATGATAAAGCATTCGTGTCCCTTGTAGAAGAGGAACTACAGAGCATACTGGACGCCTTTGCAAAGGCATACAAGCAGCTTGGCCATTAACATAAAAAAGACCCATATCCTCTACCAACCCCCACCCAACAGAAATATGCCTGATCTGCCCTCATCCATCATCCTGTAGACAACGCCAGACTCGAAACATGGAATAGTTCCCATATCTTGGCAGCCTTCTCTCTTCCAAAGCCAACATTGACATTGAAATACACCATCGTCTTAGTTGTGCCAGCCAGGCCTTCTCAAGATTGAGAAAAAGGGTTTTTTAAAACCGCGACGTTCAGGCCAGAGCAAAAATTCTGGTGTACAAAGCAGCAGTGCTGCCCACCCTACTGTATGGATGAGAAACCTGGACCACATATAGCAGGCACCTGAAGGCACTCGAGGCATATCTACAGTGATGCCTCAGGAAGATCCTTAAGATCAGCTGGGAGGATAAGCACACCAACTCAGCGAGGAGGCCAACTTGCCAACTATAACTGCCATGTCCTCCGCATATCTGACCCACCCCCCGAAACAAGTCCTTTACTCTCAGCTCATAACAGGACACAGCGATTTCATATTTCTGTGTTCGATTCCCGACTGCTATGACAGCTGTTCATTTACTGCGGCAGTTTGTCATGAGTTTCTTTGTGTCCTCACTTGCTGAGATTATCAAACGGTGATCCGTTATGAGTTGCTTGGAAGTTGTGCCCTGTGTACAAATGACTCAGTTGTTTGTTGTGTAAGCACTTACATGTTTGTGGGATTTGATTCCTGTCTGCCTAAACAGCTACCCACTGTCTGACTGTTTCTCATAATTGTCCTGGTTTGTTTTATTTGAGATGCTTCCCAGTTCATACTCAGACCGAAAGCAGTGAAATCACAAGACCGCTCCAATATTTATTTTGTTTCTGAAAAGGCGAATGCCTTGTCTATTCCTTTCAGTAATTTTTGTAACCGACACCATAGGAAAGCTGAGAGCAATACGGTAAAACGAGTTCTGTTGGGGGTAGATTTTTCCAGCTTGGACTTGTGGTTTTTCTGGTGGCGGTGGAAGTCGGGGTCTTCGTAACTGTGCTTATCTGTTGGCATCAGAGTCAGTTTTCAGTATTGTTAAATACTGTGATGCTACGCAAGGAGTTCTACATCACACTCACATAACATGACATGTACGCTGCAAGAAAAGAAAAGTGTAAATGCATTTGTAGTATTTAAGGTGTATTTGAAGCGTAAGTGCATGTGCAACTTTGAACTGCCTTTTTATTGTATTTTTTTCTGCTTGTAAAGCATTTCGAGCTGCATTTCATGTATGAAAGGTGCTGGATAGATTGTCCAAGTTAGTTGTTGCACTTGGGTAGGTGCAGGGTTGCAAGTATGGTGAAAGTGAATGTGGTATGGTATTAAACCATGGACGTCAACTAGCAAAAGAGACGGTATATTTTAATAGTGCAGAGACTGGATACCAGTAAATAGAGACAGTTCCTTACAGTCCAGTATGGGTTGTGGTCCACTTGTAGAGGAGTGCAACAACAGCCGCGGGGGGAAGAAGCTGTTATTGTGTCTGCTGGTGCTGGTTCTGGTAATCCTGATTCGTTTCCCAGATGAGAGGAGAGAGCATCAGTTCAAATCCGTTTTCAGATACACTCAGTTGAGACCACCAAAGAGAAGTCGACAGTCTGAGGCTTCGTAGACAGCGAGATGTGTGAGGCGGATGTGGAAGGGAGGCAAAGTTATCAGACACACGGACAGACAGAACTCATGTTGGGGCAAGCCACACTGCTGTGTTATACAGCCACCTGGGGAGGAATCATTTCCCTCTCTGGAAAACCGTCATGGACGCCAGACAGACGCGGAGAGGACAGCTTTACAGCTGACATGCGCACGTTGACGCCATCACACCCGCAAGATTCACCGAAAAACGTTTAACTCTTGCTCTGGTCTTAAGCATGTGTTACGGTTTCCTTTTGTTTGTGTGTCCCAGTTTACTCTAAACACATCTTTTTAATTGCGTTTCCCGTCTTGTATAACCCATTTTTACTTTTTTATTATCAAGCTGTTAATCTGCGGTTGATATGTTTGCTGTATGGGTTCTGTCTGTTTTCACTTGGTTTTGTTTTGGTTCAGTGTTATTCTATTTTATTATTCTTTTCTATTGTACCTTGTCTGTTTGGTAACGATTTACATTAACATTACACGACACATTCATTACACAGCTATAGACAGTCTATAGATCTGACATAATGATCAAGTGTGAGTCATAAAGGTTTTATTCACTCCACCCCCTTTTTTTTTCCTTTTTTTTTTTTTTGTTTGCTCCCCAATTGTATCCGGCCAATTACCCCACGCTTCCGAGCCTTCCCGGTCTCTGCTCCACCCCCTCTGCCGATCCGGGGAGGGCTGCAGACTACCACATGCCTCCTCCCATACATGTGGCGTCTTTTCACCTGACAGTGAGGAGTTTCACCAGGGGGATCTAGCGCGTGGGAGGATCACGCTATCCCCCCCCCAACAGGCGCCCCGACTAACCAGAGGAGTTAGTGTCTGTAGGGACGCCCGACCAAGCCAGAGGCAACACGGGGATTCGATCCGGCGATCTCCGTGTTGGTAGGCAACGGAATAGACCGCCACGCTACCCGGACGCCCTTTATCCACATGTTATGATTCCACCTGGCAGGCTGATAACTCGTGTGTTAGGCCTACTTCTCATCTGGGCTGAATATTCAGCTGTCCAGATGTGGTCTGGTGTAATCATCAGGCATACAGTAACAGAAGACATCAGTGGAGGCAGGAAACCAGTCAGTAGGCCTAACACAAGACTTATCAGCCTGCCAGGTGGAATCACAACATGTGACTAAAACCTTTATGACTCATACTGGATCAGTCATGGCAGATCTACAGGCTGTCTACAGCTGTGTAATGAATGTGCCGTGTAATGGCGTTTAACGTGAATCGTTACCCTCTATTTTATCGAGGTTTAAATCTTTATTCCGTCTTTTATGTACGTATTTATTCCGTTTCCTCGTTTTGCAGTTACCTTGCGCTTTCACGTTATGTAAAGCAAATTGCACTGAATTTTAATGTACAAAACGAGCTACACAGATAAAGGTTGATTGATTGATGTGCAGAAACAGTTCTTTAGTATCCCCGTGTGATTCAAATTACATCCATCTGGGACTCTTGGCCGGATAACGACTTTTTTACTGTACCGGTTTGAGTAGGACTACCCCTAGGATCCATGTATCATATACTGTACTGCGCTGGAAGAGGCAGTAGCACCCAAAATCCATCCCACCAAGGCTCAAAAAGTAAATTGCAAGTCGTGGCAAAATTTCAGAGAGGAAAGTTGGCCTCCCTCGTCACAGTTTGAATGAATTAAATGGAACCAGGCACACACCCGGGAGGCATTAAGTTCCCAGTGTGGGGCGAGTGGGATCTCTGCCTCCATCTTCTTTTTACAACTGTTACATCACGGCCCTCTAAAAGATGCTTTTAAACATTCCAGCGGCTTCTACAACTAAATGCTAATGGACTGCCCGAGTTGTGCTCCACACTTTGTAGTTGGTGGCAGGAAAGGGTATTTTTTTATTCTACTTATTTCTTTTACATTGACAGTCTTTTATTGTTCAACATACTGACAGCCACATTAATTGAAAAAAGGCACCATAGGATGCTTCGTTAGTATACAGTGTAGAAAAAACGATGAAATAACTATCTAGTAAAATAAATACTATAGTTTTTTTCTTATTGAAAAATTCCTTAAGCGAGTCAGCTGAAGTTTAATGGGGTCATATTATCCAGTAGCAGAGGAGCCTTTTTCCGTTTTCTTTTCTTTTCTTTTTTTAAGGATTTGCACCACAAACAAAGCTCATTCTTCAGCATAGTAGATTAGAGGAGTTTTTATTAGTCTGGAATTGTGAAGAACTCGTTCGACAAGAACCATCACACCGTTCAGCACATCGCTTTGTGTTTCGTTTCTTTATAATCAGACTAGTGTATGGTTTCGTATTTCATAGAGGTCGCGTGTGGGAACAGTTTTCCTTTCAAACTACACAGTGACCCTGGACACTTTTTTTTTTGTTTTAAACTGAGGCGCTCTTTGACTGGCGCCACCTTGTGGTAGAAAATAGACTTGTGTGCGGAAACTACATAACCGTATAAGGAACTCTTCTCTGGCAATAGACTTGTCATTTTCCTGACTGTTGTTATGCTAAGTGTTGGTTATCAACCCCTTCAGTAAGGGTTGTCATTAGACGTCTTGTCATTAAACTGACTACTTTCAAAATATTGTCATATCATCATCATCATCATCATCATCAGTTCCGTAGCATATGGAGGTCGTAGGAGCACAGCTGATGCCTCAGCATTGGTTGAGTCATCATTGTGTTTCGGTAGGGGGAATACCTGGTGGTCCCTATCTCCTCTCCAGGTATGGATGGCCGTTGGTTCACAGAGGAACTCATCCGTCCTTTGATAGGTTTTGTTTTTAGTCCTGCTGGGTGTCCACACACCCTCCTCACAACAACCCAAGGGTTGAAGTGGGGGGGGGTGCCGGTTTAGTCGCCGACGACCCGACGGTTGCAGTTTAATGTCGTACCCAGGTCATATACAGTGGATATAAAAAGTCCACACACCCCTGTTAAAATGGCAGGTTTTTGTTATGTACAAAAAAACGAAAACCAGAATAAATCATGTCAGAACTTTTCCCACCCTTAATGTGAAAAATAAACTTGTAATAACCTGGTTGCATACGTGTGCACACTCTTTTATAACTGGGGGTTTGGCTGTGTTCAGAATCAACCAGTCACATTCAAACTCATTCAATAGAAGTTAACGTAAACCTGCCATCAATTAAAGGGACTGGGATTAAGTCCAAATAAGGTTCAGCTGTTCCTGTAGGATTTTCCCAGCATCTTGGTTGCAGCCAGCTGCAAAACGCATGGTCCACAAAGAGCTTACAAAGCATGAACGGGATCTCGTTGTTGAACGGTATCAATCAGGAGAGGGGTGCAAAAGAATGTCAAGGCGTTAGATATACCATGGAACTCAGTGAAGACAATCATCAACCAGTGGAGAAACTAGAACACAATAGAGACATCACCAAGAACAGGACTTCCCTCCAAAATTGACGAGAAGACGAGGAGAGAGCTGGTCAGGGAGGCTGCCAAGAGGCCTACGGCAACATTAAAGGAGTTGCAGGAACTTCTGGCAAGTCCTGGTCGTTCCTTATATGTGACAACAATGTCCCATATTCTCCATATTCTTCCTCTGTCTGGGCTATGGGGTAGGGTGCCAAGATGGAAGACTTTTCACACGAAAAAACAAAACAAAACATCCAAGCCCGGCTAAATTTTGCAAAATTATACATCCAGTCTCCCAAAACCATGTGGAAAAATGTGTTCTCGTCTGATGAGACCAAGGTTGAAAAAAATTTTTTTGGACCCCCCCCCCCCCCCCCCCGATCTCCCCAGTTGTATCCGGCTAATTACCCCACTCTTCCAAGCCGTCCCGTAACTGCTCCACCCCCTCTGCCGATCCGGGGAGGGCTGCAGACTACCACATGTCTCCTCCGATACATGTGGAGTCGCCAGCCGCTTCTTTTCACCTGACGGTGAGGAGTTTTGCCAGGAGGATGTAGCGTGTGAGAGGATCACGCTATTCCCCCCCAGTACCCCCCCCCCCCCGAACAGGCGCACCAACCGACCAGAGGAAGCGCTAGTGCAGCGACCAGGACACATAGCCACATCCGGCTTCCCACCCGCAAACACGCCCAATTGTGTCTGTAGAGACACCGGACCAAGCTGGAGGTAACACGAGGATTTGAACCGGTGATCCACGTGTTGGTAGGCGACAAAATAGACCGCCACGCTACCCGGATGCCCGAGGTTGAACTTTCTGATCATAATTCCAAAAGGTACGTATGGCTCAAAAACAAACAACACAGCACATCACCAGAGGAACACCATACCCACGGTGAAGCCTGGTGGTGGCAGCATCAGGCTTTGGGGCTGCTTTTCTTCAGCCGGAACTGAGGCTTTAGTCAAGGTGGAGGGAATAATGAACAGCTCCAAATACCAGCTGAACGCTGAAGAGGAATTTCACCTTTCGGCACGATGACCCAAAGCATACATCCAAATCAACAAAGGAATGCCTTCACCAAAAGAAGATCGGTGTTTTGGAAACAACCCAGCCAGAGCCCAGACCTGAATCCAATAGAAAATCTGTGGGGTGACCTGAAGAGGGCTGTGTACAGGGGATGCCCTCTATTTCTGACGGCTCTACAACGTTTTCGCAAGGAAGGTTGGGAAAATATTGCCAAGTCAAGGTGTGCCAAGCAGATAGACTCTTACCCATAGACTGAGTGCTATGGTAAAACCAAAAGGTGCTTCAGTCAGGGTGTCCGGGTAGCGTGGTGGTCTATTCTGTTGCCTACCAACATGGGGCTCGTCGGTTCGAATCCCCGTGTTCTCTCCGGCTTGGTCGGGCGTCCCTACAGACACAATTGGCCGTGTCTGCGGGTAGGAAGCCAGATGTGGGTACGTGTCCTGGTCGCCGCACTAGCACCCCCTGTGGTCGGTCGGGGCGTCTGTTCAGGGGGGGAGGGGGAACTTGGGGGAATAGCGTGATCCTCCCACGCGCTACGTCCCCCTGGTGAAACTCCCCACTGTCAGGTGAAAAGGAGCGGCTGGCGACTCCACATGTATCGGAAGAGGCGTATGGTTGTCTGCAGCTCCCCGGATCGGCCGAGGGGGTGGAGCAGCGACCAGGACAGCTCGGAAGAGTGGGGTAATTAGCCAAGTACAATTGGGGAGAAAAACGGGGAACCCCCCCCCCCCCCCAAAAAAAAAGGTGCATCAACCAAGTATTAGTTTAGGGGTGTGCACACTTATGCAGCCAGGTTATTGTTATGTTTTAAAGCGTGAAGTGTTACATACAACAAACTAGTGTTCCAAAATACTGCATTATGGGAAAAAATACAAATGTTTTTGTTACTGTATCGAATTTGTGTGTTTATTTATATATACTATATACATGTATATTTATATATATATATTTGAGTAGATACAAATTACTGTATCGTCTTTTACAGCCGCTACAGTGTAACACTGACAGTGCAAAAGACATAAACCTGCTGATGAGATATCCACAGTAGTGTTTGATGTGGAGCACATCAGTGTGTTGTTGGTGGGTAGAAACATCTCACATGATGGCGTGTGTGTGTGTGTGTGTGTGTGTGTGTGTGTGTGTCATTTTGATACAAAGAAAAAAAAACAAGAGAGATAAAACAGTTTTGAATGCAGTGTTTGGTTTGGCTAGAGATTTGTAGAGATTTGCATTTTTTTTGGTTTGGAGTTTTGAGAAACTGAGCCAAAGATTCAGAATTTGTGTAAACAGAAAGTGGGAGAGAAAATGGATCTTAAACCCCTAATATGTGTTCTTGGGATACATTCAAACACTGACCATTCCCCTTCAACATTGCAACATCTTTTTGGTACAAGATGTCTTTTACTCCAGTGGATTTTTAACTACCCCTCCCATGCACTCTCTCTCTCTCTCTCTCTCTCTCTCTCTCTCTCTCTCTCTCTCTCTCTCTCTCTCTCTCTCCAGCACGTTGTCTCAGTGTTGTCATGCGGTAGTGGCTCTCCTCTACCCCTTCACCTGGCAGCACACCTACATCCCCGTTCTCCCTCCCTCCATGTTGGACATCGTCTGTACGCCCACGCCCTTCATCGTGGGCCTGCTGTCCAG
>NC_079216.1:6173240-6193750 GCF_029633865.1 Lampris incognitus | reverse complement strand
TGTCCCTCATTTCATTTTAACATGAGCCTGCACATTGTTTGTAATGACAATAACATTGAACTGAACTGAACTGAACTGAACTGAATTGAATGTATATAATCCAGTGAGTCGAGTAAATCCTTTATGAGACGCTACAAGCCTGTTTCATGCCATAAGCATCACCAGCTGTCAGTGAGGCTGCCGGAGGAAGCAACACACCACCTACTGTCCCCTCTTGCACATCACGTGCACAACGTCCTATAGGTCGCTTGCATATGACGTCACGAACTACCGACGGAGGGCAGGCAGTGATTCTCTGCATAGGAAGCACTATCACAAACTTTGGAAATGCCTTATGTTTGGCGTCATTAACTGAGAAACCACAAGGAGTTTTTATGGAGAACCAAAAGTTGTTGTTCATGGGGGGCGGCGGGGCGGGGGCGGGGTGGTGCAGGAAATGGACCAAAAACGCCGAAATGGCTCGCGAACCGTCGTCTGCGGTCGGGAGGGGCGGAGTCGGATAACGCGCGTGTGTGCAGTGACCGCTTCGTCAAAGAAATCACTCTTCATCACATAAGATCATGTCCAATATAAGATCATGTCCAACATGTCCAACATGAGATCATGTCCAACAAGTCCGACATAAGAGCATGTCCAACATTTCCGACATAAGATCATGTCCAACAAGTCCGACATAAGAGCATGTCCAACATAAGATCATGTCCAACATGTCCAATATAAGATCATGTCCAACATGTCCAACATGAGATCATGTCCAACAAGTCCGACATAAGAGCATGTCCAACATGTCCGACATAAGATCGTGTCCAACATGTCCGACATAAGATCATGTCCAACATGTCGAACATAAGATCATGTCCAACATAAGATCATGTCCAACATGTCCGACATTAGATCATGTCCAACATGTCGAACATAAGATCATGTCCAACATGTCCGACTTAAGATCATGTCCAACATGTTGAACATAAGATCATGTCCAACATGTCCGACATAAGATCATGTCCGACATAAGATCATGTCCAACATGTCCGACATAAGATAATGTCCAACATGTCGAACATAAGATCATGTCCAACATGTCCGACTTAAGATCATGTCCAACATGTCGAACATAAGATCATGTCCAACATGTCCGACATAAGATCATGTCCAACATGTCCAACATAAGATCATGTCCAACATGCCCGACTTAAGATCATGTCCAACATGTCCGACATAAGATCATGTCCAACATGTCCAACATAAGATCATGTCCAACATGTCGAACATAAGATCATGTCCAACATGTCCGACATAAGATCATGTCCGACATGTCTGACTTCCTGTTTACACCTCCCTCTCATAATACCGGCTAAACTAGCACAGCTCGGGCTAAACTAGCTCCATCTCGTCCGATCTGCTTTTCACTTCCCGCCCTTCACCCGAATCTCGCGCGTCATCCGAATCACGTGACTGCAAACAAGCTATGGGGACGGGAGAGATGCGACGTTCACAAAAACACGTGATCGCTAACGGTCCAATGGGGGGGGGGTATTTATCTATTGTCATGATTTCTAATTACAAAATAGGTGCTCATATCTATGTCTGCAACTGCTGGCCAGTTCATTCCTGTTATTCCATGTGGACATTTCTGGTTTGCGAACGATATATTAGCATATAGCTATATGTGTGTGTGTGTGTGGGGGGGGGGGGGCGGGGGTCAGGGGTTTTAGCGGGTGTGTGTCTGGAGATTGTTACTCACTCTGACGGGACGCCACAGATCGTTGACTAACTGTCCAGACCGGCAGAACCCTACACACCCATACACACGCACGCACACACGCACACACACACCACGGCAAGTCTCACTCTCACACGCTTCCCCCGCTGTGAGGGCTGATGGTTGATGTAATGGTCAATACAGTTTTCCCCTTAAAAGGGAAGCGTGGAGGCTGCCCAGTGGCTCCGTCCGGCAGGAAAACCGTTGATGACAAACAGCACGTTGTTGATCACCATGACTCACTGTTGCTGCACGCTGAAAGAATAGAAAGGCGAAACAAAACGACGGACGAGAGAAGAAGAGAAAACAGCAACAGAGCAGAACCGGGCCGTCGCTCGTCTGACGCAATGCCGTCCCAGTGTGAGACCGCAGACACATAAAGAGGAGACGCCGCACTGGCTGCTGGGGCGCGAGAAACGCGGCCGCCATCTTGGACCGGGCATCCTACGAGTTGCCAAGCAGCAGAATACGCGACTGAGAAAGATGCCGGAACACTGTTCAGCATATTCCTGCTCCGATCGACGGACCGTCGAAAGCGGGGCTCGGGGGATTACTTTTCACAAGTGAGATTGAACATCGCTGTTGGTTGTATTTTGTGAATATAATATTACCGTACTGTTATTTATGACCAGCTGCGAAATCGCAGCCAGCTAGCTAGCTAGGCTATGCTCAGTGCCGGTGTTCACCCGGCTATGAACTGAGACTTTATAAGTCATATTCCGTAACACCGACTTTACAACTGACAACAGAATGCTATCGTAACCGGTTATTTTCTTGCCCGGTGCGGGATTCGATACGGGGTGTACTGCACCACAAGGCGACGTCATTAACCGCTCGGCTAAAGGGTCAGACCCGTTAGCTAGGGGGCTAACGTGTCTTATTAGTAGTTTACAGTCGTCACCCTCTCCCGGAAGCGCGCCCTCGCGCTTTGTTCTTCCCGCGCTCCGAAGAGACTTCTGAGGATCTGCACACTTCCGGATCCCGCCGCTGCCACCATTGTAACCGGTTATTTTCTTGCCCGGTGCGGGATTCGATACGGGGTGTACTGCACCACAAGGCGACGTCACTACCCGCTCGGCTAAAGGGTCAGACCTGCTAGCTAGGGGCTAACGTGTCTCATTAGTAGTTTACAGTTATAATGCCACATACCAAGGTTATAATGCCACATACCCGGAAGTCTCCACGTCTTAACCGTTGTAACCGGTTATTTTTTTGCCCGGTGCGGGATTCGATATGGCGTGTACTGCGCCACAAGGCGACATCACTAACCGCTCGGCTAAAGGGTCAGACCAGTTAGCTAGGGGGCTAACGGGTCTTATTAGTAGTTTACACTATTGTACAAATAAAGCAATATTAACGTTACTGGTATTATATTGACCAGCGAATGTTACACAGGTGGCCCAGCACAGACTGCATTATTCCCATGTCACCCATCCTAACAACAGGAAGATAGGGGAGAACCGCGCCCAAAGTAACACGCCGCCAAATTAGCACAGAGCTGTTTTCCAAGGAAACAAAACAGGACGTGACGCAATGAAGTCGGCGCGCGTGT
The DNA here is from genome assembly GCF_029633865.1 of Lampris incognitus. Lineage (NCBI taxonomy): Eukaryota > Metazoa > Chordata > Actinopteri > Lampriformes > Lampridae > Lampris > Lampris incognitus. The sequence continues at coordinate 6,190,436 of NC_079216.1, read as the reverse complement.
TTATAAGACCTCCCCCTTCTCCCAAGAAACTGGCGCGATACGCAGTTGTTTGAAACAGTTCTAGAGCGGAAGCTGTCCTGTGACGTGTGCCGGTGCGAGAGCCTCGTCAGAGATGCTGCCGTGCCATCATCACGTGACGAGAGCTGCCCGCCCGCCACCTTGTGGCCCTGCAACACAACGGCGGGCGGCGGCCTAGTGACCCATCACAAGGCACAGGGAAGGTTTGATTCCATTATCTTGTTTTAACACATATTTTCATCTTTGTATATTAAAGTTGCTTTGTTCTTATCTTCTCTATTGTGTAAAGTGTCTTTGAGCGCTGTGTAAAGCGCTCTATAAATATAATGTATTATTATTACTATTATTATTATTATTATTATTATTATAAGGTGCTGAGAGCTGCAGAGAGGGTGGTTCGCCAAGCTGCAGCAAAGCAAACTCCAAAGCTGTCTACAGTCACCCACATCGTCCGAGAGGAGACTGGCACGGAGGAGGATGTTTCTCTGCTTGGGGAGACACACTGAGGAGACACCGTTTGGCATCGACAACCACCACCACAACTTGTTGTCTTTGGTTGTGTCTGTGTTTCGCAAGATACGGTGGCACCACATTGCAAAACTCACCTCTCTTGACCTGCAGAGAGGCAGCACGAGAAAGAAACTCTGCAGAACAGGTCTCTTTCAAGGGTTTTAGGGGTTTCATGTCAAACTTTAATTAGCAACTTTTATTCTTTCCCCTACATTGTTCATATATTTATCTCTCTTTAAAATATATATATATATATATATCTGTATTTATTTTTTATTATTACGTCATACTATTGGATATAATTACGATATTATTACAGTATTATACCACTTTATTATACACACACACACACACACACACACACACTGTATACTTCCTACCCTCACATGTAAATATTTTGTGTTGTCAGTGTTTACGTTTGTCCATTGTGTGTAATGTACTGGTCACCTATGTAAGCAACTTTGTACATGTGTAAATATGGTTTGGGGCGGGGATTTATATATATTTTCATTTTCTCTGATATATAACATATATTGTTGTTATATATACTGTAGATATATAGTGGGTTCATATATTGTTATATATTTATATAGCCTAATCATATATTGTTTCTTCAACTTATTAAAATAGCTGACTTTACTGCCACTATCTGCTTCTGCCTCTCTATCATATCTTAGCGTGTGTGTATATATATATATATATATATATATATATAGTGAGTGTTTTGCTAAATACCGTATTGTTCCGAATATAAGACGACCCTGATTATAAGACGACCCCCCCCCTTTTTTTCAAGACTCATTTTTGGAAAAATACTTTTTGAAGAGCAAATATTGGTTTTCTAAAGAAAAACATTATATTTGAAAATAATGATAATAAAAACACATTGAATAAAACAAGGTAGTGTGGAGTTAGAAAACAACGAGACAGGAGACGTGAGAGTAGACGTAGTCGAGGTAGTTTACTAGCTCCAACTTTGCATGTCATACGTTCGACAACGACACTGAACTCTGTACCGGAAGCGGAAGTGCATTATCTGACCTCTTAGGTGAATGTCTCTAGTTATATAGATGTGGGTCACCACAGTAGTCTGTTTAACAGCTTTAAAATAAAATTATGTTTTCAGTGTATTTTAGAGGAAATTGTCACATTTAAATAAAAAAATGTAAATACATTTGTAAATGAACGACTTATGGTATTTAAATAGCATACAAATGAAAATAAACTGTAGTCTATTGAGACTATCCATCTCATAGTGAAAAAATAACCGTTTCAATAACTGCATTAACCATCGAAGTGGTCTAATTTTAGAACGGTCTTGAAACAAATCTGACTGAGTGAGAATGTATATTGACATTCAAAAGTCTAGACCTCGAATGTAAGACGACCCCCACTTTTTCATACGTATTTCCAGGGTAAAAACCCCGTCTTATATTCAGAACAATACGGTAGCTACCTGTCATACATCACATATATCATATATCAGAATATTCTATTACTGTTAAGCCAACTATGAATGTTAAAATACGTCAAACCATGTGTCCTGTATCATAGCTACATGTATGAAGTTTTCAGCAACAAAAAAGGCGTGGAAATCAGTTTGGTATTCAGCGAGTTATGATTGATTAACTGCGCTGACAGTTCATTGCGCCTGACAAACACAATACACTGAGTGGAGCGGGTGACCGCTCCAAGATGGCGGCCCCACGGCTCGTCAGCGCCAATAGGCAGCAGCGGTCGATGCGGCGTCTGCTCTTTATATGTCTATGTGTAAGACGCCCTTTACATTTTGTCACACGTCTGGAAAGGAAGAAGAGGGGGATCTGCGCATGCGTCAACTCGTGGCGTTAGAAAAGAGAAAGGAAATGGGACGTCGCGACTGGCTCTGGTGGCGGCAATGCACCCAGTTCGTTGTTTGCCAACCGCCAATAAACACGAAGAAGAAGAAGAAGAAGAAGAAGAAGAAGAAGAAGAAGGGGATGATGACGATCACGGCTGGCAGACATTTTGAAAGGTAGCTCAGAGGGGAGGGGTCGTTCCCAATGGCGGCACGTCGAGCATTTTGTTACCAGAGATGTGGTGATGGAAAGTCAGTTTACTGCCATTAGTTAGTTACTTAGTTAGTTACTTAATTAGTTAGTTAGTTAGGGGCGATTTAACACCCCTCCTATAATTTAAACCCTCTGCCTTCTTCTCTTCCCAACCAGCAAACCGACAGTTTGAATGGACTCCCGACCAAGAGCTCAGGTCGTCTTATACAATCAAGGCCAGTAAATGAAAATAGCTCCTACCCTCCATGACGTGTGAGGAGCGGGTGGAGATCCCACTGTAATGTGTCTCCTCTTCTGTTGACTTACTCCCCCTCCCCTCTCCTCTCCCTCCTCCCCTCTCCCTCTCTCCTGTCCTCTCTATGCAAGGTGCCACGTTGTTGTTTGTTTTCATAGCTCCACTAATCTAGTTTCTGATCCCGAGGTGCCCCCCCCACACCCCAAGTAGGGATTATCGAGGGTTGGGGTTCTGGTATGACCGCCGCAGCCACGTGGCTGCTAGCCGTTAGCCGCTAGCTTGCTGTGGCGGACGTCATTCTTGTCTTGGTGGCCTCTGACCGCCTGTCTGACGCTGGCACCGTGGGTTTGATTTGCAGCCGTGATTTAATCTTTAAATCCATGCGAGTTAGTTTTAAGAGAATCGTTCTTTTCAAACTTGTAGCCGAGCGGTTAGTGATGTCGCCTTGTGGTGCAGTGCACCCAGTATCGAATCCCGCACCGGGCAAGAAAATAAGCGGTTACAGGAACAAAACAAAAAAAGATCTGTTGTTGAGTACACACTACACAGTCGGACCCAAAGCAACGCTGCTATTTTCTAACGTCACTTTGTTTCTACAAGTGAAATAACAATGCTAATAATAAGTATAAAGCTATGATTACGTTTTCCCATTTTCTCTTTTTAACCTGTTCAATCTCAATTTGTTCCTTGCGATTTGAGTACATACATTTTACTCCTTTGACCTCCCTAACACACAAACTATGCCTTTTTTGATTTTATGTTGGTTAAGTTAGTGAAGTGTTAGGTTTTATACTAGGTCACAACCGGTAGAAAACAGCATAGTCAGATTTCATACAAATTCTTCAGTCAGACCTAGTTAAACGTTTAAAATCACAAAATAACAGTAACATATGCAACGTAGAAGAATGAGATATGCTTAGAATGTACTATTACTGTTGTTCATGTAACACACGTTTGAACTTACAGTAATACAAAAGCGGCCGTTGGCAAACTCAGGCTCATTTTTTTATGACAAAACAAAAGCCAGGACAAAGAAACTACACTCACTGGCCACTTTATTAGGTACACCTTGCTAGTACCGGGTTGGACCCCCTTTTGCCTTCAGAACTGCCTTAATCCTTCGTGGCATAGATTCAACAAGGTACTGGAAACATTCCTCAGAGAGTTTGGTCCATATTGACATGATAGCATCACGCAGTTGCTGCAGATTTGTCGGCTGCACATCCATGATGCGAATCTCCCGGTCCACCACATCCCAAAGGTGCTCTATTGGATTGAGATCTGGTGACTGTGGAGGCCATTTGAGTACAGTGAACTCATTGTCATGTTCAAGAAACCAGTCTGAGATGATTCGAGCTTTATGACATGGCGCGTCATCCTGCTGGAAGTAGCCATCAGACGATGGGAACACTGTGGTCATAAAGGGATGGACATGGTCAGCAACAATACTCAGGTAGGCTGTGGCGTTGACACGATGCTCAATTGGTACTAAGGGGCCCAAAGTGTGCCAAGAAAATATCCCCCACACCATTACACCACCACCACCAGCCTGAACCGTTGATACAAGGCAGGATGGATCCACGCTTTCATGTTGTTGACGCCAAATTCTGACCCTACCATCCGAATGTCGCAGCAGAAATCGAGACTCATCAGACCAGGCAACGTTTTTCCAATCTTCTATTGTCCAATTTTGGTGAGCCTGTGCGAATTGTAGCCTCAGTTTCCTGTTCTTAGCTGACAGGAGTGGCACCCGGTGTGGTCTTCTGCTGCTGTAGCCCATCTGCCTCAAGGTTCGACGTGTTGTGCGTTCAGAGATGCTCTTCTGCATACCTCGGTTGTAATGAGTGGTTATTTGAGTTACTGTTGCCTTTCTATCAGCTCGAACCAGTCTGGCCATTCTCCTCTGACCTCTAGCATCAACAAGGCATTTTCGCCCACAGAACTGCCGCTCACTGGATATTTTCTCTTTTTCGGACCATTCTCTGTAAACCCTAGAGATGGTTGTGCGTGAAAATCCCAGTAGATCAGCAGTTTCTGAAATACTCAGACCAGCCCGTCTGGCACCAACAACCATGCCACGTTCAAAGTCACTTAAATCACCTTTCTCCCCCATTCTGATGCTCGGTTTGAACTGCAGCAGATCGCCTTGACCATGTCTACATGCCTAAATGCATTGAGTTGCTGCCATGTGATTGGCTGATTAGAAATTTGCGTTAACAAGCAGTTGGACAGGTGTGCCTAATAAAGTGGCCGGTGAGTGTATATACCAAGTAGAATCCAACACTTTAACATTAAGTGAAATAAAATATATCGTCTCTGACCATTTTATAACAGGAAGACATTCATCAGTAATGTTAAATTCTAACAGTATAGTGCAAAAAGTACCAGGGCAGTGCATACTGTAAGGTACTATCAGTGACAACAATGTACTCATTTCACAATCTCATAACAGTTTCAACATTTTTTTTCTCCCCAGTTGTACTTGGCCATTAAAACACTTGAAGCACTCAATGTGGAGAGGTGCATCACACTTCTCACATGCATATACAGTGCGCTTGTCACAACATCTGCATCTGTGGAAACCGTTCCCCGTGTTCACAGGCCTGTGAGATTTTCCATCACCTCTTGCGGAATCCTGAGTGACAGTTGTTGCAGTCGAAGATCTTCTGCCATGGCCAAGAGGTAGTTTTCCATATCTTTTTCAGAGACACAGGGACACAGATCCCTAAAAGGCCAGGAGGTCATATTCATTACCGTTAACATCGCTGAAGAACAACCAGCTATTCACCACTGCACTGTGACGGGACCAAGAAAAGATTATCCACCACCACTTCTTAGACCTTATTGTAGCCCTGTATTTTGACACCTGAAGATCATGCAGATCCATGCTCCCCATGTTTTGGTTGTATGTGCGGGTACATATGGGCTGTGGAACTTCGTCATAGGCTTTTTTTCCCTCTTTGTTCCACCTTTTTACAGAATACTTCTCAACAGCATTGGTTGCTATGTTATCCTTCCACTGTACCAGTACATTTTCCCCCTGTTGTAAGGATCTCAGAACTTCCGTGATGCATTTTTTGGAAATTCTTCAAGTCTTTGAAAGGGACATTATGCAGGCAGCACTGTCTCAGAGTGCCAAGACATCCATAACCTCGTTTTGTCATTTCATCAAGGAGGCCAAGTGAAGTGAAAAGGCTGTCATGTGCAAAGTTACAACCTGGAGGAACTTCCACTTGTTCAGCTCTACCCTTTCCTAGGCCAGTTTCAGGGAGATGTGTGTGCACTCCGCAATAGGGCTCCATGTGATACATGTACCCGGTAGGTGATGCAAGGTACCACAATTTATACCCAAACCAGATTGGTTTGCCCCTGATGAATTGCTTGCAACCATCCATGCCTGCCATAATGGACATCGTGCTTTCATCAACCGATAGCCATTTTGATTGTGGCATCATTTTGTTAGACTCATTCAATGCACTAAAGATGGGCCGTTCTTTGGGGAAAGGGTCGTTTTTGGCCTTTGAGTTATCTACCAGATGGATTGAGGTCATTATCTCATCAAAGTGATTCCTTCTCATTGCATTTGAGATGGCTTCATTGTAGACATCAGGGTCATATGAGGCCGCTACCAGACGGCCTTCGGTGTTATCGGATCTACCAGTCTGCATGGGCTAGCAGTTAGCTTAGCCTGCCCCGTTTCTGCATCCTGTCAGACCTCCCTCGGTGTTACCTCTTCATGTGCGGCTTCGGGCAGGGCCTTGGTCCCTGGGCCCACAGGACGCAGCAGACCAAGCTCTCCCAGCCGATTCAGCACCAGCTCTCCCAGCCATCAAATGAAGAGCCAAACTTAGATGCAGACGTGGACAAAGACACTGCATGGACGGTACTGGGTGAGGCCGCCGCAAATCTGAATTTTCACCGCCAACTTCCTACACCGGTACTGGGTGAGGCCACTGCAAGCGTGAATTCGTGCCGTCATCTTGATGTGATAAGAACGCCATAGAAAGTCAGCAACTCATCCATGTTCAGATCAAGTATCTTCCCTTTGGTTTGCATTGAATAGATTTTTGACATCTCAACAGTGAGCTCCCTCAGAGCAGCAGGGTACAGCAACAGGAACAAATCGACCGGATCAGGTTTAGTTTGTTATATGCACTCTGCTACAGTGGGGCCATAGGTCATGAAATCTGGAATCTTGGATGCAGCTGGTCATTTTGATTTTTTTTTTAAACCCTGTACCTATTTTGGATATTTTGAAGAGAATTTTTCTGTTTTTTTTGTGGTGTCATGGGGTCTCGTTTTCCTCAGGGCATCTCCTTTTTGGGCTGGTCACTGTGGGAGACTCGCCAAGATATGGCAGTGGTGGTGAGTTTGCTTCAACACCGACTACTGCTGGAGTGGGTGGGGGTGGGGGGGGCACACCAATTGCTGCTCATGGACATCTGACTCATCCTGCAGATAGTTCACCTCTGCATCACCATTCAGTAGTCTACTTGGTAAATGGCCCGCTTCACCCTGGTACTCCCTACTAGCCATCGCTATCACAGTCATTTTCAATTGTCTCTTTTTCCAAGTGTGGGAACGACGGTGATGCTGCACACAGTACTTGGGGTGTTACGTAGGTCTAGGAGGTCCAACACATCTGATAGTTTTAAACTGTGTAAGAAAAAACAAATGATAACAAGGTTTAACAGCCAAACCCTGTGTGATTAGTTGAAACAATGTGTTGTACAACACAGTTTTTGTTGTGACCGTTAACAAATTTACACCTCCTGCAAACAAAATACATATGCAGTAGTATTATTCTCAAAATATATCAGTAGTAGAGCCTTTAAAGAATATATGTACAAAATATGGCAGTTCTGTCTGTTAAGTAAAGTGTTTTTACTTGCATCCTTTTGTAGAAGTCTGAGGAAAACATCTTCCGGAGGCACAAGCCAGAAGTGAACCGACCTGGTCATGTGACCTTTCACACTAGTCACATGACATTGCTGAGTTTTAATCAAGACAATCAATTTTTTCATTTAAAAGTTGCATTTCTTGCCCAAAACCAGCAACAGTTTTAGCGTTTTTTTAGCAACTTTTTTACTTTTTCAACAACACTTCCAGAAATAATAATAATAAAAAAAAACATTTCCCCCTACTCCAGTTTCTCAATCGATTTTTTTCCTGATGCTTGTGACGTCATCAGACACACATTTACATACAGCCAATCAGGTTAAATCATCAAAATATGAAACCCCGCCTGCCCAAACCTTTACTTGTCATTCAAATGCCAGCTCATGAATATTAATGAGAACTAGACCACTCCCTCCGTTCTCGAGACAATTGAGAACAGTTATGGATAAGAGTATAAAACCCCCATATTAGTCATTTCCAGATAAAAAACATGTCATAGGATGTTTTATTATGCCGTGTTCATGTTTTTTTAGACGCGGAAAGTTAAATGTGATTCCTGATTTCAGTTCTACATTAATAGAAGCAGGCTTGTGACTGGAAGGTCACAAGTTTGTATTCCCTGGACCAAAATCAAAGGGCGGTGCTTTCTGTTAAGTCTAAAAAGCAAACTGCCTTTGAGCAAGGCACCTGACCGGATGATCGTATTGACGTACGGGTATGAATATGTGTAGTCGTGTAGACGTGAGGTTGAGAATGTGCGTGTCGATCAGAAAAAATCTCTGCTGGAAAGATGAATATTTAAAAGAGCGTACTTGACTCCCATCCTAACATGAAGTTCAATGTTCTTTTGATCTGTTTCTTTCCCAGGAGCGACCCACCACATCCCGCTCCATCACCTTCCGTTTGGACTTCACATAAACCCCTCCACCCCAGACCCGGCCAGCTCCTCTACCTCCACCTCCTCCTCTTCATCTTGGTTCTCCTCCTGCCCCCCCCCTTGACCTTCAACACCCCCCCCCCCGCTCTGTGGCTCCCTCTCCCCCTCCTCCCACCACGTCTGCGGAGTGGGTGCCGGCCCCCTCCCCCGGGGGAGGGAGCGAGGAGCTCGGGGAGGCCTTGGACAAGCCCCTAGAGAACGATGCGGAGGGTGTGTGGAGCCCCGACATCGAGCAGAGCTTCCAGGAGGCGCTGGCCATCTACCCGCCCTGCGGCCGCAGGAAGATCATCCTCTCAGACGAGGGAAAGATGTACGGTACGCCCACCGCCGCCGCCGCCGCCGCCTCGCCTCTGTGTCTATATGTCTACTTTAGAAATGGTGGAGGTAACCTCCGCTAGTGAATGACACCTCGTTGGCGTAGAGCACGGCTGAGGTCGATTCAGTTGTTTTGCAATTTAAACACAATCTTGGGGGGAAAAGACGAGAAGGAAAACGTCAGATTTAGTTTGAGCCTGCGCCGGTCGTGCGGGTTCTCACATTAGTGAGATAAGGTCTGGTTACCCCGCTGCCTTTAGAGCACTTAGAGAGAGGATGACCCATCCAAAACTTGGAGCAGATTCACTGCCGGTGACTCAGGCTGTCTGAGAAAGCCAGCTACTCCACCCAAACCCAACAGCCGCCCCCCTGCGCGCACACACACACACACAAACCAACAAAGCTGACAAAAGTCATATTTTTTATTAATTATATATAATGTATTGTGGAAGAACGAGTTCCTCTTGATGAAGCGTCAAAGAGCTCCCTCCATCCTCTGGTCGCTGGTGTGTTTGCTCAGTAGAGAGCAGTGAGAGGTGTAGCGGGGTTTGTAAGACATGCAGCCATGGGGTAACGTGTCTGTAATTGGGGGGGTATGTATCCCGTCAGTGTTTCGTAAAGCATTTCTTCAGAGTCTGTGGGGAATCCGACCCATTTGGAGTCGTTATATAGGAATATCTCATTTCCTGGCCGAAGGTCTCATTTGATTACGCTGGTCGTATGGGCATCGGAATTAAATTGGGGCAGACGAATTTCGTCTCATTAGGGGAATGAGTGTAAACTTACTCTTCATATGCGACGATAACCTTGAAAATTGAAATAATCAGTGGAAAAACTCCTCCTTACAACAGTCTAGTCCCGGAAAATATCTTTTAATGTATCTCGACAAACCTGAGGGAGATATCGACTGTGCAGACGACGTGTGAGCCGCTGTGGCCTTATGAACGCTCTGTTGACCCACATAATGACACCGAGAGGGGATGAATGGCCGCAGCCTTGCACTCAGTCCGCCATGCAAATATTGGTTCTCACACACTTCTCACGGTAGACTCCACCACACTCGGTATTAGACAGGGTCTTTGTCTGACACCCACACACTTTCCCACACACACACACACACACACACACTCAGCTCTGAGCACCACATCTCTTCTTGTCCAAGCTTCACACCATTTCCTGCACAGCTGTCGGCTCCATGTGGTCCTGTAGCATGTGATGGCATGATGTGTCATGGCACGAGCACATGCACATGCACTCACCTCACACATACACACACACACATAGTATATATATATATATATGATATACATATATATACACACACATGTATATAGACATATGTGCACTCACACGAACGGACACATCCACATATTCAAACACCCACCTACTCACTCATATCTTCTCCTTCATACACACACACACACACACACACACACACCCTCTCTCTCCCACACACACACACACACACACACACACATACTTACACACACACCCAAGACAATGAGTCCAGTTTGTTCACATGTTTTCTTCTTCAGTGTGTTTGTTGTTTCACAGAGGATGAAAAGCAGCAGAGTGGGAATGAGAATCTGTTTATTCACCGCAAGTGTTTTCACACACCTGGAATCTGATGTGCCGGGTCCCTTTCTGGGGCACTTCGAGACAAAACGCACAACTCTAAACGCTGACAGGAATGTGTAGGCGTTAGTGTTAGTGTGGTGTATTCTGCGTGCTATGAGTATGACTTGTGTGTGAAGAGAGTCAGTTCAGGTTTTGGGTAAACACAGCAACAGCACTCTAGTAACAGATTACAGTTTCTGTCTCAAGACTTTTCAACATCAGTGGACAGTAAAAAAAAAAAACTAAAAATACTAGACCTAAAAAAATATTTTATAAGTACGTTTTTCCCAATTTTTTAATAAATAATAAATTTATAAATAAATAGATAAATATCCTTATGAATAAATATTTTAGAAATGTTTATAAATGAATAAATCATTTTTATAAATAAATAAATTTGTGAATAAATAAATATTCGTATAAATAAATATTTAAATTTTATGAATTAATAAATTCTTTTTTTAAAATGAAGAACTAAATTTTATACATAGATAGGTAAATATTTCTATAAATAAATATTTTATAATTTTTTATAAATCAATAAATTTTATAAATAAATAAAGATTTTTATAAATAAATATTTTGTAATAAAGTGAATATTTGAATGTGTACTTTATAACAATGTGGAACACATCTGCCCAACCCTGATAATTCCTTTTGCTAATAGAAATAGTTGGGGACATACAATACTAGACCAGAGTTACAAGTATGGTCAGAAACTTGTAGTGTACAACATCTAGAAAACACAGTGTCCATGCTGAATTCACATGCGGCCCGCTGCATTCTGGGTGGTGTTTGCAGATCGAGGGGTTTACTCCTGATGGCAGCGTCGGCGCCTGACTGGACGTGAATGTTGAAATCTGACATCACAGTAGAAATCCTCTGATAACAAGTGGATTGCAAAAAGGTCTGAGACAGGCAAGTGTCGTTGCTATGAAATAACCGTCCGGCGGGGACTCTTTCCATTAAACCGGGGGGGGGGGGGGTGGGGGTATCCTGGCGAGTTATGGGAACCCCTTTTATCTTCGTAGGGGGGCATTGGGGGTACTACCGGACACCTCTCTGATAGATGCTTGGAAACAGATGGCTTGTCAATAGTTTGGCCGTTGGATGGCGGATCCAGTCTGTGGAAAAGTCGGGGGGGTGGGGTGGAGGGGCAGGGTGGAGGGGGGGGGGGGGCTCGGCACGGATGCAGCGACGCTTTATCACACGCGCTCTGTCATCGGACCAGTTTGTCACCGTGTCAGTTAGCTCTTTTAACCGTTAGCCTAGCCGAGCCAGCAGAGCTTAGCCACCCGTCGGGGTCATGGCCGCTGCCACCCACCACCTCCAGCACCACCACCCGGTCAACACATAAACCCTTATAAAGCCTGTAATAATGGTCTGGGGGCCACGGGTTGGCAAAGGTGGGCACCGAGGTGCCCCTTCCTCCACCGCGGCGGGTTTCAGGGGCAGGTGATGCACGCCAGGGAGCGCGATGGCCCGAAAGGAATGGCATGCGTGCACCGGGGGTGGGGGTGGGGGTGGGGGGGGGCCCGAAGGGGTTCAAGGCAGCAGGCGGTAACCCTAAACCAGAATAGACGTTTACCCTTTGAATGTTGGAGCGGGGGGAGGTGGGGGTGGGGGGTGAGGGCAAATAAACACCAAGGTGGGCAGTGGTGTCTTGGACGGCTGACCAGCAATGCTTCTGCACCTGTCCACCGTTGTGCACTGTGTGTGTGTGTGTGTCGGTGTTTTGATGTTTGTGTGTGTGTGTTGGTATGTTTTTAATGCGTGTGTCTGTGTTCATGTGTCTGTAAGTGTGTATTTTTGCATGTGTGTGTGTGTGTGTCTCCCCCTCTCCCCCTCCCCTCTCCGTCCATCTGTCAGTCTGTCCGTGGGTCCGTCGGCCTTTTAGTTCCCCTCCTGCTGTTCCCTGCCTTCAGCCTTGTGACAAACTCAGATTTACAACTCGAGAAGAGAGGCGGCCCATCACCCCTGAACAGCAGTGCCCCCCGCCCCACAAACACACACACACACACACACACACACACACACACACACACGCACACACACCTTGTCACTATTCTCAGGGTCACTGGTGTTGAACTCCACACATCTCCACCAACTCAAGTAATCTGAGCCCACACACACACACACAGACACACACACACACACACACACACAGACACACACACACACACACACACACACCGTCTCTGTCTCTCTCTCTCTGTCAGTGTGTACCAGAGTTGTGTCCCTGTTCTCATGGCGCTGCCGTAGTCGTGTGTGTATTTTCAGTTTACATGCAGAGCAATGGCCGTTATCAACATCATGTTCCCCGGCCTTCGTCCAGCCTTTTCTATTCCCCCGCGTTCTGCGAGGCGTCGAGTCTCTGAGACGGCGAAACAGCCGCCGCCGCGTACTCTCAGCGGGACGCAGCGTCATTTAGCCTTCTGTCGCGGTCTGAAATATGGACACGAGAAGACACAACAAAACCCCAACCAAATACCTGTGAGAGAGACAAGAGACGTGCTCCGAATATCAGGTCAGGTTCTCCTTGACGGGCCGGCGGCCCTTCTCTGAGAAACAATGTCATACTGAGACTTGGACGGTCTGGGAAAACAGGAATGTGCGGACCCGTCTCTGTCCGTTGCAAATTCCCCAATTGAATGGAATGTCCCCCCCCCTCCCCCCTCCCCCCTCCCCCTCCCGTCGGTTCCTCGTACATTCACCACATTTTTCTCCTGTAATACTTTGCATAGCGCCGGCCCTCGCCCCCCTCCCCTCCCCTCCCCCCCCCCCGTTCCTCAACAGGCCCATTAGCCGGCTTGTTAGGGACCGCGTCATGCTGATTGCGGTGCTTTTGTGGCCAGCCGGTGATTCGACATGCAGCTGCCAAGCAAAACACTTCCTGTCTCGCTGTGAGGTTTCTGGGTCGGGGCGGCCCGAGGTTTCCAGCAAAGGAAGAAGAATGACGTGTCTGATCCATTTATTTATTTAGTTATTTCGAGCCGCTCTGGTCTGAACGTGGGCCTCGTGCTGCGGTCATGGAAAAATCCCAGTCCCTGACTGGATCCCAGTGTGTTGACAACACTGAAGAACAAATGTTGTGCAGCGGAGAAATCTGATTATACGCTGCACAAAAAAATAAAACACAGACGAGCTTATCAAAGAATCTTATCTCGTTTTAAGTCTCACTGCACGTAACGTTTTCTGATCATATTGCTTGTTCCAAGGAAGTTTTTCTTCATTATATAAGAAAAGAAATCTTAAAACGAGAAACTTGATTTAAGATTATATTTCTTTTTTTTAGAGTAAATGTCTTGAAACAAGTCCTATCGTGCAGTGTGCTAGCATTGCATTGAAATAATCATTGTGAGGCTTAAAACAAGTTAAAATACTTTGATAAGCTTTTCATTTTTTGCAGCATTGACAACGCTGCAAAAAAAATGTAGCTCAGAAATCTGCTCATCCGCTGTAAAAAAGGGAGCTCATCGAGGTATTTTACGACTTCAGGATAGTGCTCATAAAATCTGGCGGGTAGCGGCGCTCGTTTCAGTAAAGTGCTCTTTGTTATGTGATAATAGCATTTGTTTTGTTTTAACATATTTAATCTAAAATAGAAAGATTATCTCACGTTGTTTCTTGTTTTCAGATTTTTTTTCCTGTTTAGTGAAAATTCCTTATTAGTAGTATAGAAGTAGTAGTATGTATAGTATTCTAAGTTTTATAATCATGAAACAGAAAACAAGCAGTAATATAATAATAACTGCCAGTGAGGTAAAATAATTTTTACCAGCAATATCTGGATATGAAACAAGATAAAATATCTTGATCCGCTTGTCTTTTTTTTTTTACAGTGTCCCCCCCTGTTTAGCGGGGGGGGGTGTTAAAAGATGGCTCTCTGTTCATATTCAGCAATACATATTGGAAATTAGACGCCGGCAACCACAAGAAGCTCTCTTCCCATATGTCCGTTTGGTCTAGCTTGGTGTAAAAGTAATAACGTGGGTTACGTTATCCGCGGTTGCTTCGATAAGACCGCCCTTGGCGGCGGCATGCCGGCACACAACAAAAGTCACCCGGTAAACTTGTGCAACGTTTTAAACCCCATGGTTGGTTTTCATCAGGCAACGCAAACATGTTTTTTTTACTCCAGCATCTAGTCCATATTAGGGACGTGATGTAAAGGCTGGCAAGCAGAAATGGCCGCTCCTCACCCAGGTCCAAACTTTGGCAGTCAGGTGAGAGATTCACAGATGACCCCTGTGAACCTTTCCAACTGTCACCCAGCGTCCCAGATGCTGTCAAGTGTATATTGTTGCAGCTACGCAGGCTTTCACTGCACCAGCAATCAGCAACAATTTATTGTCATTTCTTTCCTGTACTTGTGTACACTAAAGCAACGGAATTCCGTTTCCCCCAGCACCACAGCAGTGCAACACAACACAAAAGTTAAAAACACACATCCCAAATTTCCCAAAAACATACAAAAACAGATAGAACGAAGCCAAACAAAAAGCAAAAAACAACACAAACGGTTAACAACACAGTCCACTCCGTGCAACACAGTCCAAAAATTCCACTGTCCAGAGAACAAACGCCAGCCAGGATGACTCAGAACTGCCGGTCTGCATGGGCTAGCAGTTAGCTTAGCCTGCCCCGCTTCCACATCCTGTCAGACCGCCCTTGGTGTTATCGGAACTGCCGGTTTGCATGGGCTAGCAGTTAGCTTAGCCTGCCCCGCTTCCACATCCTGTCAGACCGCCCTTGGTGTTATCGGAACTGCCGGTTTGTATGGGCTAGCAGTTAGCTTAGCTTGCCCGCTTCCACATCCTGTCAGACCGCCCTTGCTGTTATTGGAACTGCCGGTCTCCATGGGCTAGCAGTTAGCTTAGCCTGTCCGCTTCCACATCCTGTCAGACCACCCTTGGTGATATCTGAACTGCCGGTTTGCATGGACTAGCAGTTAGCTTAGCCTGCCCCGCTTCCGCATCCTGTCAGACCGCCCTTGGTGTTATTGGAACTGCCGGTCTCCCATGGGCTAGCAGTTAGCTTAGCCTGCCCCGCGTCCTGTCAACCTGTTTATTTATGTGTATGTGTCAATACAGAGCAAATGGCAGTGAGCGTCTTTCTCAATGACACTTTGAAAAGACACACTGGCTTTGAGTCAGACTTGTTGCTTTGTGACTTATAAGGTGCGCCTCTCTCCCTCTGGCACCATAGCCATTTGAGGAAGAAGAACAGATTTGTCAAATCCTCATAACATAGGTTTCTTTCATTTTCTCAGTCTGTGGTGATGACTAGATGGATGAGCGACCACGGGAACAAAACACAAGGGGAAATAAAAGACATCCTTGCCTTAACGTACGGCCCCCGGTGGGTTTTTCCGGTGTTAGCATTGCATGCTACGTCACTCATCTGGCATCGGGTGTGACTGGACACTGATGAGCGACACCTGAACCCGCCAGAGATGGTGTTGGGAAAGTGTGTGTGGTACGCATGTGTGGTGTGTGTGTGTGTGGGGGGGTTGTTATGTAGGCAAGAGCATGAACTTGACCCGCGTGTCGTAACCCTACTTTCTTGATGCCGACCTTCAGGCTCACCTGTGATTGGACCTCGTCTCAGCAGGTTTCGAGGAACTCCCTATCTTCTGGGCAGCGTCTGAAGACCCAGACATAACATTCTGTCCGTCTGTTTGTTTCTATCTATCTCTCTCCCCCTCTCTCTCCCTCTCTCTGTCTAAATCTCTGTCTGTCTCAACTGCTGTCCTCAGTCATATATTTCCCAGTCTGACATGTTGACTGGGTAGAGTGGTGTAACAGAGCTGGTCCTGATCAGCAGGCGGGTCAGACATCAGTAGATCTGTGTTTGTGACTGGACTACATTCAGCACGGCTGAGATCAGCGCTGAACACTGCTGTTGTGACAACATACAGGCAGACATACAGCTGATATATATAGAAATATATATACACACACACACACACACACACACACACACACATATATATATATATATATATATATACAGGCAGACATACAGCTGATATATATACATAGAAATATATACACACACACACACACACACACACATATATATATATATATACACAGGCAGACATACAGCTGATATATATATATAGAAATATATATATATACACACACACACACACACACACACACATATATATATATATATATATATATATATAGGCAGACATACAGCTGAATGGTGACAGGGAAATGTGCTTCGCTGGTGGAAAGACTCAGCTTTGACAATAATACGGGGAGCACATATGATCTGAGTTTGGTCAATGATGCTGATGAGAGAACAGAATCTCATGTAGATGAGAGGTGTTTTGTTGATACAAGGCCAGATCAGATAGCTAGCTAGCTAGCTAGCTAGATAGATTGATAGATAGCTGGAGACACACAGAACAGACAGACAGAGAGAGACAGAGAGATGGACAGGGAGATAGATAGATAGATGGATAGACAGAGAGAGACAGACAGACTTGTGTCCAGGGTTCAGCAGGCTGCATCAGGGGATATCACACCCAGCTAAGACATTCCTCCGGCCTAAATGTGACCTTTGTTTCTGCAGACACAGCAGGGGGCACATGTGCACCC